>NW_028250025.1:0-49537 GCF_964263255.1 Lissotriton vulgaris
TGGTGCGGTCCTTGCGGGTTACCTTGTAGCCTTCCGAGATGGCTATGGCGATGTCAGGTGCAGAGTAGGGGTTCAGCCAGGTCTCCGTCAGGAAGGTGATGTCTGGGGTGTTGGTATCGGGTAGGTCCCAGCGTTCAACGGCGTGTTTGCGGGCGGACCGGGTGATGAGACCCACATCGTCTTGTGGGCGGTACAAAGAGGATCTTACATGTTCTTTGCCATTCTTTTTCATGAAGGAAACCAACTCAGAGGACATGAACTGCACACTGTTGTCAATGACTAACTGATGTCATGAGACAACGGTGTGCTGTCATGGTCTTCTCTGCCTTTAGTGCAAACTGAACAATGACTGACATATACATCAACATCACGATCCATGGAGGGCCACCAGTATCTCTCCCTTAAACTTTGTTTAGTACCTGTAATCCCCACATGGCCTTTGTGTGCTAATGTTAGCAACCTTTCCCTCAGGGCCACCGATGCCATCAAAGTTTCACCATGGAGAATATCTTTAACAACATTGATGTAATCTTTTATTTTCCATTATGGTCTAAGTGCCTTGTCCAATACTCGAGGCCATCCCTTTACCACTAAGCATGGGCAAATTTTGCGAATCTCGCGTTCGCGAATTTTGGGGATTTGCGAACTCGCAATCCGCAAAATCCGCGAATTCTCGCGAATTTGCGGATTTTTTTTTGTGTTCGCGCGGGTTTCTGCCAGGTCGCGAGGGTTTTTGTACAATTTCGCAAACGCGAACTTACCTGTCGGGTCCGAGTTTTGCGAACTTGTTGTTTCTACGTGTCCAGCCTGTTTGGGACACTCTTCTTCATCACTGCCACCCTCTGTCACCACTGCCACTCTCTGGTTCACCCATGCCACCCTCTGGCTCACCCATGCCACCCTCTGTTTCATCACAGCACCCTCTGGTTGTCCAGTGTACATTATTGTGGCAAAGCAAAGCACACCTTCCCTGCCTCAAGTGACCTGAATTAATTTGGGGCTGATTAATGTGTCACAGAATATTTTTTTAGCTGGCACCTGCTTCCTTAGTGCTTCCTGATTAGTGATCTTTTGCACTTGCTAAGTGCTTTCATTGTTGCAAAATTAGTTACAACACCTGCCCTGCCCCAACTGACAATAATGAATTAGGGGCTGATTAATGTGTCACTGGATTTGAACTTCCAGCCTGGCTCCTGCTTGTCTCCCTTAGCTGTAATTCAGGACCTTTGTGGCATATGTGTAACTATTCTGAGGGTCAGAGCAGGGTCACATAATAGTTGCAAGTAGGCAACTGAACTCTGGAGGGGCCCCTCAGGAAGCACTACAGGAAATGGCTACTAATGATGAGCTTGAACTTTTAAACCTGGTAAGTAGTTTCAGTTTTGCTAAGATCGTATTTCTGCAATTTAGCGCTTATTCGCGGGGCGCGAAGTTGAACTGGGAAGCCGCAAACTCACGCGAACAGTGCGAGCAAGCCATAAAATCCGCTGCTCACGGATTTGCGGATTTTGCGGGAAATTCGCGAATCTCGCGGATTGCGAATTTACCGAAAATCCACAAAATCCGCGAGCGGAACGGATTTTCCGCCCATACTTATTTACCACATACTTTTTTATTTCAGCAAAAACATTGTTACTCTTTACAGCCTCTAACCATTCTAGTTTGGTAATAGTACCATTAGATTCCTCATAGTCAAGCAAACACACAACAAGCAGATCATCTTCCTCACCCTCTTCATAATTTGATTCACTATCATAAGGGGCATGTGACAAGTAATCTGTCGACACATTCACTCTGCCAGGATTGTACTCCATCTTAACCTGATACTCTTCCAACTTACACGCCAACTTTGCTATTCTCTGAGAAGGTCGACTAGAATCCTTTCCTTCTAGGATGCTAACTAATAGCTTTTGATCAGTGTGGATGGTGAATTCTATGTCCCACAGAAAACTTTTCAACTTTGTAACTGCCCAAACACAAGCCAATAATTTAAGCCCATTTACTGAGTATTTTGTCTCTGGGCATCTTAGCTTGCGGGATGCAAATTCAATGATTTTTTCCCCTTTTTCTGGTTTCTACCTGAGCATTGCTTCCAGTCTGATTTGGCTGGCATCTGTGGTTACTATGCTTTGCAATTTTTCGCAGAATGATTGCAGGGATGGTGGTCATTCAAATTCTTTTTTTATGTCCTTGGTGCTCTGCTCATATTTGTCATCCCAAATGAACTCTGCATCCCTTTAAATCAATTTCCGGAGTGGTTTTTTATTAGCATAATTTTCAGCTTTTGTTGTTCCAACCAACCAAGGATGTTCACATTATAATCTACTACAAAGGTTATTGTAAAAGTGCTTTTATCTTTGAATACCAAATCTGTGTTGAAAAATCCTTTTAATTCTATTTTTGGACCACCGTAGGCACCTGGAACTATGCTGCTGGCCTCTAACTGTGTCTTGTAGTTTAAATGATTGTATGTGTCCTTTGACAAGATTTTGTTTCTCGATCCAGTGTACACGAACATCTCCACATTTCCTCCATTCACACGGATCTTGCACCTGGGCTGGCTCTGCATATCAGCTTTGTTGATCATGGCCACTAGCAACACCAAGTTTTCTAGCAGTTCACTCTCATCAGAGTCCTCTGATTTTGACTCATTCACTGTGTAAATCTTCTTTGTATGGGATGTTTTGCAAACCTTAAAGAAATGTCAAATTTTTCTGCAGACCTTGCCCCAAGCAGGACATTCTTTGTTAGACGCCACATGTGTACCGGACTCACAACGATAATACATAGATTTGCCACTGTAGGTGCTGGCCATTTTTTTGTGTTGTTCTTCTGGAGCCGATTAGTTGGTGACTCTTCTTCTCTATGAACTAGATTGACGTTCACTTGCTGGCCGTCTGGTTTGCGCAGCCACTTCACTCCCTTAGCTGAGTTTTCCATGCTCTTAATGGTCGATATCACCTTTTCCAGGCTCGGGTTCCTATGACATAATAACTTCTATTGCACCTTCACGCAAGTGGTGCGCATCACTACCTGATCGCATATTATTTTATACATGTCCTTGAATGCCACGTTGTGGCCAGCATCCTTTGGGTTGCAACATTGGATTTGATTGCCTCACCTGGTGCCTGCTATCTGTAGTAGATTGTGTCTTTCTATTATAACTCTCACAGTGGCATCAAAATAATTCTTCATTCTTGTTTTGACTTCAATGAACACATCCCACTCTTGATCCTCCTCTTTTTAAACAGTGGATATGTGATCAAACAACATTCTTCCCTCTGCCGCCAAACAATTATACAAAAAACACAGTTGATGGACAGAATGTAGAACAATGTCATACACTCACCCCAGTACAAGGATCTGGGCCTAAATCCATCGTTTTTTTGCACTCCACACCACCCTGGGTTAGGCACTGACTATATGCAAATCAGCTCTGACCCTGTGCCTCATGGGAACAGTCCAGTCCGAACTACCAAGCCATGTCTTTCCCAGACCGGAATCAAGCATCCAAGGACCGGTTTCTGGCTATCAGCCTTCTTCAGCCTGGATAGCTTGACTCCAGTGGTGTGGAGAGCCTGGGACTCAAGTCAAAGTATACCCAGCACACTCAGGGTGAAAATTGCAAAAAACACAGTTGATGGACAGAATGTAGAACAATGTCATACATTCACCCCAGTACAAGGATCTGGGCCTAAATCCATCATTTTGTTGCACTCCACACCACCCTGGGTTAGACACTGGCTATATGCAAATCAGCTCTGACCCTGTGCCTCATGTGAACAGTCCAGTCCGAACTACCAAGCCATGTCTTTCCCAGACCGGAATCAAGCATCCAAGGACCGGTTTCTGGCTATCAGCCTTCTTCAGCCTGGATAGCTTGACTCCAGTGGTGTGGAGAGCCTGGGACTCACGTCTGAGTATACCTAGCACACTCGGGGTGAAAATTGCAAAAAACACAGTTGATGGACAGAATGTAGAACAATGTCATACATTCACCCCAGTACAAGGATCTGGGCCTAAATCCATCGTTTTTTTGCACTCCACACCACCCTGGGTTAGACACTGGCTATATGCAAATCAGCTCTGACCCTGTGCCTCATGGGAACAGTCCAGTCTGAACTACCAAGCCATGTCTTTCCCAGACCGGAATCAACATCCAAGGACCGGTTTCTGGCTATCAGCCTTCTTCAGCCTGGATAGCTTGACTCCAGTGTTGTGGAGAGCCTGGGACTCACGTCTGAGTATACCCAGCACACTCAGGGTGATAATTGCAAAAAACACAGTTGATGGACAGAATGTAGAACAATGTCATACATTCACCCCAGTACGAGGATCTGGGCTTAAATCCATCGTCTTTTTGCACTCCACCCCACCCTGGGTTAGACACTGGCTATATGCAAATCAGCTCTGACCCTGTGCCTCATTGGAACTGTCCAGTCCGAACTACCAAGCCATGTCTTTCCCAGACCGGAATCAAGCATCCAAGGACCGGTTTCTGGCTATCAGCCTTCTTCAGCCTGGATAGCTTGACTCCAGTGGTGTGGAGAGCCTGTCACTCACGTCTGAGTATACCCAGCACACTCGGGGTGAAAATTGCAAAAAACACAGTTGATGGACAGAATGTAGAACAATGTCATACATTCACCCCAGTACAAGGATCTGGGCCTAAAACCATCGTTTTTTTGCACTCCACACCACCCTGGGTTAGACACTGGCTATATGCAAACCAGCTCTGACCCTGTGCCTCATGGAAACAGCCAGTCCGAACTACCAAGCCATGTCTTTCCCAGACCGGAATCAAGCATCCAAGGAACGGTTTCTGGCTATCAGCCTTCTTCAGCCTGGATAGCTTGACTCCAGTGGTGTGGAGAGCCTGGGACTCACGTCTGAGTATAACAAGCACACTCGGGGTGAAAATTGCAAAAAACACAGTTGATGGACAGAATGTAGAACAATGTCATACATTCACCCCAGTACAAGGATCTGGGCCTAAATCCATCGTTTTTTTGCACTCCACACCACCCTGGGTTAGACACTGGCTATATGCAAATCAGCTCTGACCCTGTGCCTCATGGGAACAGTCCAGTCCGAACTACCAAGCCATGTCTTTCCCAGACCGGAATCAGGCATCCAAGGACCGGTTTCTGGCTATCAGCCTTCTTCAGCCTGGATAGCTTGACTCCAGTGGTGTGGAGAGCCTAGGACTCACGTCTGAGTACACCCAGCACACTCGGGGTGAAAATTGCAAAAAACACAGTTGATGGACAGAATGTAGAACAATGTCATACATTCACCCCAGTACAAGGATCTGGGCCTAAATCCATCGTTTTTTTGCACTCCACACAACCCTGGGTTAGACACTGGCTATATGCAAATCAGCTCTGACCCTGTGCCTCATGGGAACAGTCCAATCCGAACTACCAAGCCATGTCTTTCCCAGACTGGAATCAAGCATCCAAGGACCGGTTTCTGGCTATCAGCCTTCTTCAGCCTGGATAGCTTGACTCCAGTGTTGTGGAGAGCCTGTGACTCACGTCTCAGTATACCCCGCACACTCTGGGTGAAAATTGCAAAAAACTCAGTTGATTGATAGAATGTAGAACAATGTCATACATTCACCCCAGTACAAGGATCTGGGCCTAAATCCATTGTTTTTTTGCACTCCACACCACCCTGGGTTAGACACTGGCTATATGCAAATCAGCTCTGACCCTGTGCCTCATGGGAACAGTCCAGTCCGAACTACCAAGCCATGTCTTTCCCAGACCGGAATCAAGCATCCAAGGACCGGTTTCTGGCTATCAGACTTCTTCAGCCTGGATAGCTTGACTCCAGTGTTGTGGAGAGCCTGGGACTCACGCCTGAGTATACCCAGCACACTCGGGGTGAAAATTGCAAAAAACACAGTTGATGGACAGAATGTAGAACAATGTCATACATTCACCCCAGTACAAGGATCTGAGCCTAAATCCATCGTTTTTTTGCACTCCACACCACCCTGGGTTAGACACTGGCTATATGCAAATCAGCTCTGACCCTGTGCCTCATGGGAACAGTCCAGTCCGAACTACCAAGCCATGTCTTTCCCAGACCGGAATCAAGCATCCAAGGACCGGTTTCTGGCTATCAGCCTTTTTCAGCCTGGATAGCTTGACTCCAGTGTTGTGGAGAGCCTGGGACTCACGCCTGAGTATACCCAGCACACTCGGGGTGAAAATTGCAAAAAACACAGTTGATGGACAGAATGTAGAACAATGTCATAAATAAACCCCAGTACAAAGATCTGGGCCTAAATCCATCGATTTTTTGCACTCCACACCACCCTGGGTTAGACACTGGTTATATGCAAATCAGCTCTGACCCTGTGCCTCATGGGAACAGTCCAGTCGGAACTACCAAGCCATGTCTTTCCCAGACCGGAATCAAGCATCCAAGGACCGGTTTCTGGCTATCAGCCTTCTTCAGCCTGGATAGCTTGACTCCAGTGGTGTGGAGAGCCTGGGACTCACGTCTGAGTACACCCAGCACACTCGGGGTGAAAATTGCAAAAAACACAGTTGATGGACAGAATGTAGAACAATGTCATACATTCACCCCAGTACAAGGATCTGGGCCTAAATCCATCGTTTTTTTGCACTCCACACCACCCTGGGTTAGACACTGGCTATATGCAAATCAGCTCTGACCCTGTGCCTCATGGGAACAGTCCAGTCTGAACTACCAAGCCATGTCTTTCCCAGACCAGAATCAAGCATCCAGGTACCGGTTTCTGGCTATCAGCCTCCTTCAGCCTGGATAGCTTGACTCTAGTGGTGTGGAGAGCCTGGGACTCACATCTGAGTATACCCAGCACACTCGGGTGAAAATTGCAAAAAACACAGTTGATGGACAGAATGTAGAACAATGTCATTCATTCACCCCAGTACAAGGATCTGGGCCTAAATCCATCGTTTTTTTGCACTCCACACCACCCTGGGTTAGACACTGGCTATATGCAAATCAGCTCTGACCCTGTGCCTCATGGGAACAGTCCAGTCCGAACTACCAAGCCATGTCTTTCCCAGACTGGAATCAAGCATCCAAGGACCGGTTTCTGGCTATCAGCCTTCTTCAGCCTGGATAGCTTGACTCCAGTGGTGTGGAGAGCCTGTGACTCACGTCGGAGTATACCCCGCACACTCTGGGTGAAAATTGCAAAAAACACAGTTGATGGACAGAATGTAGAACAATGTCATACATTCACCCCAGTACAAGGATCTGGGCCTAAATCCATTGTTTTTTTGCACTCCACACCACCCTGGGTTAGACACAGGTTATATGCAAATCAGCTCTGACCCTGTGCCTCATGGGAACAGTACAGTCCGAACTACCAAGCCATGTCTTTCCCAGACCGGAATCAAGCATCCAAGGACCGGTTTCTGGCTATCAGACTTCTTCAGCCTGGATAGCTTGACTCCAGTGTTGTGGAGAGCCTGGGACTCACGCCTGAGTATACCCAGCACACTCGGGGTGAAAATTGCAAAAAACACAGTTGATGGACAGAATGTAGAACAATGTCATACATTCACCCCAGTACAAGGATCTAGACCTAAATCCATGTTTTGTTTGCACTCAACACCACCCTGGGTTAGACACTGGCTATATGCAAATCAGCTCTGACCCTGTGCCTCATGGGAACAGTCCAGTCCGAACTACCAAGCCATGTCTTTCCCAGACCGGAATGAAGCATCCAAGGACCGGTTTCTGGCTATCAGCCTTCTTCAGCCTGGACAGCTTGACTCCAGTGGTGTGGAGAGCCTGGGACTCACGTCTGAGTATACCCAGCACACTCGGGTGAAAATTGCATAAAACACAGTTGATGGACAGAATGTAGAACAATGTCATATATTCACCCCAGTACAAGGATCTGGGCCTAAATCCATCGTTTTTTTGCACTCCACACCACCCTGGGTTAGACACTGGCTATATGCAAATCAGCTCTGACCCTGTGCCTCATGGGAACAGTCCAGTCCGAACTACCAAGCCATGTCTTTCCCAGACCGGAATCAAGCATCCAAGGACCGGTTTCTGGCTATCAGCCTTCTTCAGCCTGGATAGCTTGACTCCAGTGGTGTGGAGAGCCTGGGACTCACGTCTGAGTACACCCAGCACACTCGGGGTGAAAATTGCAAAAAACACAGTTGATGGACAGAATGTAGAACAATGTCATACATTCACCCCAGTACAAGGATCTGGGCCTAAATCCATCGTTTTTTTGCACTCCACACCACCCTGGGTTAGACACTGGCTATATGCAAATCAGCTCTGACCCTGTGCCTCATGGGAACAGTCCAGTCTGAACTACCAAGCCATGTCTTTCCCAGACCAGAATCAAGCATCCAGGTACCGGTTTCTGGCTATCAGCCTCCTTCAGCCTGGATAGCTTGACCCTAGTGGTGTGGAGAGCCTGGGACTCACATCTGAGTATACCCAGCACACTTGGGTGAAAATTGCAAAAAACACAGTTGATGGACAGAATGTAGAACAATGTCATTCATTCACCCCAGTACAAGGATCTGGGCCTAAATCCATCGTTTTTTTGCACTCCACACCACCCTGGGTTAGACACTGGCTATATGCAAATCAGCTCTGACCCTGTGCCTCATGGGAACAGTCCAGTCCGAACTACCAAGCCATGTCTTTCCCAGACTGGAATCAAGCATCCAAGGACCGGTTTCTGGCTATCAGCCTTCTTCAGCCTGGATAGCTTGACTCCAGTGGTGTGGAGAGCCTGTGACTCACGTCTGAGTATACCCCGCACACTCTGGGTGAAAATTGCAAAAAACACAGTTGATGGACAGAATGTAGAACAATGTCATACATTCACCCCAGTACAAGGATCTGGGCCTAAATCCATTGTTTTTTTGCACTCCACACCACCCTGGGTTAGACACAGGTTATATGCAAATCAGCTCTGACCCTGTGCCTCATGGGAACAGTCCAGTCCGAACTACCAAGCCATGTCTTTCCCAGACCGGAATCAAGCATCCAAGGACCGGTTTCTGGCTATCAGACTTCTTCAGCCTGGATAGCTTGACTCCAGTGTTGTGGAGAGCCTGGGACTCACGCCTGAGTATACCCAGCACACTCGGGCTGAAAATTGCAAAAAACACAGTTGATGGACAGAATGTAGAACAATGTCATACATTCACGCCAGTACAAGG
Organism: Lissotriton vulgaris; assembly: GCF_964263255.1. Classification (NCBI taxonomy): domain Eukaryota; kingdom Metazoa; phylum Chordata; class Amphibia; order Caudata; family Salamandridae; genus Lissotriton; species Lissotriton vulgaris. The sequence goes on from NW_028250025.1 coordinate 9,207, forward strand.
ATCTAGACCTAAATCCATGTTTTGTTTGCACTCAACACCACCCTGGGTTAGACACTGGCTATATGCAAATCAGCTCTGACCCTGTGCCTCATGGGAACAGTCCAGTCCGAACTACCAAGCCATGTCTTTCCCAGACCGGAATGAAGCATCCAAGGACCGGTTTCTGGCTATCAGCCTTCTTCAGCCTGGACAGCTTGACTCCAGTGGTGTGGAGAGCCTGGGACTCACGTCTGAGTATACCCAGCACACTCGGATGAAAATTGCATAAAACACAGTTGATGGACAGAATGTAGAACAATGTCATATATTCACCCCAGTACAAGGATCTGGGCCTAAATCCATCGTTTTTTTGCACTCCACACCACCCTGGGTTAGACACTGGCTATATGCAAATCAGCTCTGACCCTGTGCCTCATGGGAACAGTCCAGTCCGAACTACCAAGCCATGTCTTTCCCAGACCGGAATCAAGCATCCAAGGACCGGTTTCTGGCTATCAGCCTTCTTCAGCCTGGATAGCTTGACTCCAGTGGTGTGGAGAGCCTGGGACTCACGTCTGAGTATACCCAGCACACTCGGGGTGAAAATTGCAAAAAACACAGTTGATGGACAGAATGTAGAACAATGTCATACTTTCACCCCAGTACAAGGATCTGGGCCTAAATCCATCGTTTTTTTGCACTCCACACCACCCTGGGTTAGACACTGGCTATATGCAAATCAGCTCTGACCCTGTGCCTCATGGGAACAGTCCAGTCCGAACTACCAAGCCATGTCTTTCCCAGACCGGAATCAAGCATCCAAGGACCGGTTTCTGGCTATCAGCCTTTTTCAGCCTGGATAGCTTGACTCCAGTGTTGTGGAGAGCCTGGGACTCACGCCTGAGTATACCCAGCACACTCGGGGTGAAAATTGCAAAAAACACAGTTGATGGACAGAATGTAGAACAATGTCATACATTCACCCCAGTACAAGGATCTGGGCCTAAAACCATCGTTTTTTTGCACTCCACACCACCCTGGGTTAGACACTGGCTATATGCAAACCAGCTCTGACCCTGTGCCTCATGGAAACAGCCCAGTCCGAACTACCAAGCCATGTCTTTCCCAGACCGGAATCAAGCATCCAAGGACCGGTTTCTGGCTATCAGCCTTCTTCAGCCTGGATAGCTTGACTCCAGTGGTGTGGGGAGCCTGGGACTCACGTCTGAGTATACCCAGCACACTCGGGCTGAAAATTGCAAAAAACACAGTCTGGCTGGACTGTTCCCATGAGGCACAGGGTCAGACTGATTTTCATATAGCCATGTCTGAACTGGGGTGGCAGAGTGGGCTAAAGAACGGTGATGGATCAAACCCATATCTTTTGACTGGGTGTGAGTGTTTGATTGGTTCAGATGCTCCGTCCATCACCTCCCCCTTTTGTACCGCTTTTGGCCTCCATAAGTGTGGCAGGGTATGCTCAGACGTGAGTCCCTTGCTCACTTTGCCACTGGATTCAAGCAAGCCGGGCTGAAGACGGCTGTAATGCCAGAAACCGGTCCTCGGAAGCTTGTTTCCGGTCCAGGGAAGGCATGGCTTGGCAGTTCGGGCTGGACTGTTTCCATGAGGCATAGGGTCAGACTGATTTGCATATAGCCATGTCTGAACTGGGGTGGCAGAGTGGGCTAAAGAACGGTGATGAATCAAACCCAGATCTTTTGACTGGGTGTGAGTGTTTGATTGGTTCAGATGCTCCGTCCATCACCACCCCCTTTTGTACCGCTTTTGGCCGCCATAAGTGTGGCAGGGTATGCTCAGACGTGAGTCCCTTGCTCACTTTGCCTCTGGATTCAAGCAAGCCGGGCTGAAGACGGCTGTAATGCCAGAAACCGGTCCTCGGAAGCTTGTTTCCGGTCCAGGGAAGGCATGGCTTGGCAGTTCGGGCTGGACTGTTCCCATGAGGCACAGGGTCAGACTGATTTGCATATAGCCATGTCTGAACTGGGGTGGCAGAGTGGGCTAAAGAACGGTGATGGATCAAACCCAGATCTTTTGACTGGGTGTAAGTGTTTGATTGGTTCAGATGCTCCGTCCATCACCACCCCCTTTTGTACTGCTTTTGGCTGCCATAAGGGTGGCTGAGTATGCTCAGACGTGAGTCCCTTGCTCACTTTGCCACTGGATTCAAGCAAGCCGGGCTGAAGACGGCTGTAATGCCAGAAACCGGTCCTCGGAAGCTTGTTGCCGGTCCAGGGAAGGCATGGCTTGGCAGTTCGGGCTGGACTGTTCCCATGAGGCACAGGGTCAGACTGATTTGCATATAGCCATGTCTGAACTGGGGTGGCAGATTGGGCTAAAGAACGGTGATGGATCAAACCCAGATCTTTTGACTGGGTGTGAGTGTTTGATTGGTTCAGATGCTCCGTCCATCACCACCCTCTTTTGTACCCCAAACAATTATACATCATGGCTTGCTTCATGGCTGGATTGTATTTTGTCCCATCAATAGCCTCCAGGTGTTTTTCATAACATTGAACCCATTGGTTCCAGCTTTCAGCAGGTGGCCCAGGAACTTCCAAAAAGGTGCTAGGAATGATTACTGCATTCATTATACCAGCCATGGTTGCACTGTTCCACAAAGGTCAACTATAGATGTAGCCAAACTCAATAATTGGTACAGGTTTCAAATATGTCCCTAAAACACTCTCAGCATTACTAGTGAGGGTTTGACTCCCGCTGGTGTCTGCTTGTAGTATCCCGCCTTAGCCAAATAAATAATAATTGGAGCCAGTTCACTCACCCTTCGTTTCACAACTCCTCCCAAGGGCTGGTAGAAGAGGGGCAAAAGCAAATCAAAAAGAGGCAGAGGGATTTAGAGACCGGCGTGGGCGTGAAGCAGCTGGTATCATTTGCTTCAAGAACTCTCACTGAACCTGAATCTAAATATTCATGAATGAGGATGAGTGGGATGACTGCAGTGTGGTATGTGTTGAGTCAGAATTGTCCAACCACACCACAATAAATGCACTTCGCTTGTAAGGAAGAACACCCCATGTCCTTAGCAAGGTGCTCCTTGCTACTACACCTGTAAAACCACCAATTTTTTCCATGGAAAATTCCTTCAATTTCCTTTTAAATGATTCAGTCTCCTTGCTTTTGTGTTTTTGGTGACTTTACAGACTGCCCCACCACTGCTGCTACTCAACTCTGAACGAGGGGTGGAATTCACTACTGCTTTAGCACACGTCAGGCACATTTCACTCTCCTCGCTGACAAATGTGGAAAATAAGGGGCCTATTTACTAAGAAGTGACATGGTGCTGCGTTAGCCTTCCTGGCTTAACGCAGCACCCCACCACTTCCGAAACGCAGGGCTGCATCATATTTACAACAATATGGTGCAGCCCAGTGTTTCCCACTGCGCTGGCACTAAATTTAGCTGCCTAGCGCCAACAAAGGCACTCTTGCCACAGTGCAAGGTTGTCTGCATTGAGAGGAAGATTGTTTTTAACCCCTTCGCTGCGGCGGCTATTCCGCCGCAGCGCTAAAGGGGCGGGGCGGCCGCGCGGCCGCCGCATGCTGGTGACAGAACCGCTCCGTCACCAGCTACAGTTGAGCTGTGCTGGTGACGGAGCGGTTCCGTCATGACCCGCCCCGCTCTTTAGAACGCCCGCGCAGGCGCGAAATCAGCGCCGCGCAGGCGCGGCGGCCGGGCCATGACGGAACCGCTCCGTCATCAGCACAGCTCAACTGTAGCTGATGACGGAGCGATTCCGTCATCAGCATGGAAGGGGTTAATGTGCAGGAAGGTGTCCATTCCTGCACATACACAATCTTTAAATGGCATTTTGTAACTGTATGTGTGCTGCTTAATTCAACACACAGAAACGGCAAAGCATCATTTTTATTGAAAGATTGTTTACGTGCAGGAAGGAACACCTTCCTGCACATAAACATTTCTCCTCATTTTGCCATGTTAGGACCAGGTTTCCCCTGGTCTTAATTTTGGCGATGCCTCCTATTTACATCAGCCATGTAAATAGGGGACAGCTTCAAAATCAATAAGGGTTGTGGTGGAACACCTACCGCAACACCCATTCCCCCCCCCCCTTTCACGCTAAGTATAGCGAGAAAGGGGGCCTTATTTACAAGGCAGCGTTAAGCCATGTTAACTGGCTTAAAGGTGCCTTGTAAATAAGGCAAAGCGCCCTATCACCACTACAATGTCCTGAATAGTGATGTTGTGGTGGTGATAGTGGCTTGTAAATATGCCACTACATACCTTACCGGCTATCATTAACTAAAACCACAACCTTCCCTGCCTTCCTTCCTTTTCCTGCAGCTGTGCTTTTTGCTTTCAGTCTAAGCAGCCAAGGCGAGCTGCGCTGACACTGCAGCCTCTCAGAGAGCCCTGTCACCTGGCCTGGAAGGCCTTCATGACATCGCAACAGTTTATAACCAGTTTTGTTATCAACTGTTGTGACGTTATAGCAAGGAGTTAGTGTAATAAACAATAGAGGATCTCTGTGAGAGCATTACAGAACATCGCGGTATGTGCTGCATTTCTTGTTTGTACTCGGGTACTATTTAACAGACATGAATTTTACCTTTTAATACATTTGCCAATAAGCAAACAAAGAGTAATGCCTGCGTTAGCAGATCATTTCAGTTCAAGATCACCAATATTTATACATTTTCTAAAGCTGTAATTTCCTGTATTTAATGGCAAGTGTATTATTATACTAATAAAGAAACGAGGGGATGTATTATAGAAAGTGCTCTGGGGACGTTAGGGGTGTTTGCTCCAGTATTTTGCGTCTCTGGGGCACCTTGCTATATTATGTAAAGAGTCCACAGACATGTGTGCAGCCCCTTCTATAATACAGTTTGCATCCATGCTGAAGGTGCGCGATCTCAAGCGGATGGTCCCTCATGTAAATGATGGCCTGACCACATTCAAAATGAGGTGCCTTTGTCTGTGCCCTGATGCCCTATTTTAGACCTGTGTGGCGAGGCAAAGAGATCATCAGGAAGCACACTGTGCGCCCCACAGAGGTGGTGCATAGTAAGTGTGCCTCTTGAGGACACCCTTTGGAACAGGGAAAAGGATATCCCAGAAACCCGCCAGCCATCTTCCTGCAGCCAGGTGCAGTCACTCACCTCACCTACTTACAGGGAGATCTCGGCCCCCTTTGATAAGCACACTTGGTTCTGGCGTGCACAGTTAAAGGAGGATTGGTGGCTTCAAACAACCTAATACACTGTTCCCAGTACAGGCACAGGTTTCACCTGCCTGTACTGGAAACAGTGCATTTGCTCAGATATGATGCTCTAGCCCAGTGTGCGCCTAGACATACACTTCAGTGTGCTCCACTGTGCAGCGTGGGGCACTGCTCATTGATTTATTTTGAGAAATTAATTTTAAAAAATGAACTAACAAAATCACAGAAAAATTCATATATCACACATACAGCATAAACATAGAAGTAATATAAGCAGTTAATTTAAAATCACATTAGAAACACTGCAATTACCATCCCTCTACGCTCAAAAGGTTCCTGGATAACAATCAAGCTAATCGACAGATTATCTACCTACATCCTCTCTCTTCTTAACCATGCACTCCAAGTAAAATTTGCAGCATTTGGAAAACAACTTTAGTTGCATCTTTGGAAAAAGCAAATTGATCTTTACAAGTTGCGAGTTTCTTATGATGGACACCAACATTTTTGATCAAATGTTCAAATCTTGGACATATACACAACAAATAATCTTCTGATTATTGGCTATCACATAGGCAAGCCTGCAAAATCATCTAGAGGAAAGAATATTCAATTGCAATTACAATTCTAAATAGAGACATAATAGAGTGGTGTGATCCATGGGCCACACACACCCTTCAGGACTTAACTTGCACAGGCTCAAGAAAGCTACCAGTGTGCATGTTTTCACTGAACACGATAAGCGAAATGCATGAGTTTAGTTAGGGAAACTACATGTCCCATAAGCCACAGGACTCGCATTGCAAGTAGTGGCAGCCATTTGGAAGCCAGAGATAGTTCCTCATGGTCAAGTGCATCCTTGCATGGCAAACAAGATACATAGTTGACATAAATGCGGCCTTGAAGGTTGAAACTTCACAGACTATTATTTCCATGGAATTTGGACAAAATATTGGAATTTGAGGAGTATTCTAGCACACTATTTTGTTTAAGGATATGAACTTATATTTCCAAACACCTTTCAAGGGTCATTATTTGAGGAATATGAACTTATATATGGGCATTTTGTTATTTCTACTTGGGCTGCAAATATGAATCTCATCTCTACGCAGACTTTGAAACGTTTATTTTTTATACTCCTGTGTTATTAAGTTATTAGCATATGGTGGGTAATTGCTGCTTTTGTCAGCTGTACCGTATACTTCTAAAGAACATTTATTATATTGCCGTTTATGAACCTGTCGTTTTGAAAATAAATTGAATCACAGAGCATGTTCACGTAACACAGAAAGATAATATCTTCCATCTATGTGATGAGCACAAAGAGTATGCAGATCTATTATGTGTATCTTGCTGCGAAAGTGTTTGTAGCAAACAACACATAATGATCCACATCCTCTTTACATTAATCTAATAGATGGAAATCATGTTTTAGTCCTAGGAAGATACAAAGTTCCCTCATCCCTTTGAGAGTTGATGATAGATTGTTTAAATGAATAGCATAAATAATATTAGAAATCACCTGTTGTCACAATTTCAATCAACTCAATAATGTCTTCCTTTTGTCTTTACATATAAATGTTTCTTCAGTTGAAACAGTGGGGCATATTACCAAGCAATAGCGATAATTATCGCTATTGCTTGGTTAGAGACAAAAATTTACCGCTGAGCTGCGGCAATTTTTACCGCAAATAAACCTTGGTATTACCAAGGTTTATCGCAAATGCGATAAAAATCGGCCGCAATGCATGAATATCGCTGAAAAGTCAGCGATATTCATGCATTACCGAGCTAATGCTCTTAGCCATGTTATCCACCTCCCATTGGATAACATGGCTAAGAACTGCTCACGGCAGGTGTTAGCTTTTGGAGATATTCGCGCTTAGCGCGAATATCTCCAAAAGTTGGTAATAGGAGATAGCAATGTTAGCAACTGTTTCCAGTCGCTAACATCTTGGCACGCCCACTTTGCATGTCATTAGTGATAAATATCACTGACATGCAAAGTGGGGACCAAGATGGTCGCTATCTCCTACTAGCTGTCGCTAACTGGTGTTAGCGACAGCTAGGTAATAGGGAGATAATTTTATCTCCGCTTTCTTGGCTTTTAAAGCCAAAAAAGCGGAGATAAACCCCCTTGATAATATGCCCCGGTGTCCACTGTGGAGCCAGAGTGATGTTATTCAGTTTCTCTGTTTTTTCTCTCTAAATCCCCTATCCCCAAGTCTATTACTAACCAACATATTATTTAATTTCATTTAACGTGTCTAGCTCAGACCAAGAACTATGCAATCAAAATGTTGCAATTGATTGAAAAACATATGATAAAAATATGATAATCAATGTAAAGATAGAGCATTGTCAAACCACATCTCTTGTCCATTTTGGAATATTTTTGCTTTGGGGTGTGAACATAGGTCATTCCAGAAAGTTAAGGATTTCTAGTCTCGCTGGTAATGCACTTTTTCTACACCCAGCTCTTTGGCTGTGAGAAGGCAGTTGAACTGATTAAGAACAGCGCTTTCTAATAAACTCATTCTAAGCTACAACCATAGAATTCAACTACTGCCTGACCCCTGAGATCAGCCCAATACGGCACACTGATTATGGGTCTGACAATGGGCGCCTGTTCATCCTAATAATATAAAATGAGATAGCATGACTGATTTTCCACTTTATCATTTTGGGCTGTCTATTTGCCAGTGATATTGAACCTACGAAATATTCAAACCCTGCAATCAATTGTAGGGAGCAGCATTTTATTTTAATTTCTATTTAGGACTATAAGATTTGCTTATTGTAGGAAGCTGGCTCTGTATATACTATGCCAAAAAGAGATATGGTGTGCATAGAGTCCAATGAGTTCCCAAAGGTATGGCAGAGGTTAAAGTGGATAACACCATACTCTCAATTTAGTGGTAGCTGGGCTGAGCAGTTAGGCAAATCAGAGGGTAGTGTGAATGCATTTGATGTACATACTCATACAAGAAACACACACTCAAAGATTGACTCCATTCCAATCTTTGTAGAAAAATATTACTTTAGTTACTTTATTTCTAGAAAACTAGTTGAAGTACTTTTCTATTGCAAAACTCTCAAATTACTGCCAATAGATTTATATAGCGTCAATCAATACTTTGCATGTGTATGAAATGCTTTTTAGTACAGGAACATATACATTGTATTCAGGATCATACTTAGTACAGTTTAGTGAGAGACCAATGCAATCCTACGGGGAAAAAGACAGGTTAATATCCTGCAGGAAAGTAAGCGGTTCTCAAGTTCAGTCTCCCGGGGGTTTGGTCCACATTGGGCCAGGGTCTGATCAATGTAGGTACTGCACCACTATTGTCACTTGGGGGGTCGGGTGCAGAGGTCACTGGGTCCAATGTTATTCTAAGGAGGTTTGGGGCATCTCCAAGAGGCACTGGCTACAGGTAACTACTTATGGTTTGAAGTCACAGGTTCTGGGGGTTAAGATAAGCACTGGAGGGGCCACCAAAGAACACTGAGACTGCACCACCAGCGGCACAAGGACAGCCGAGTGCAGAGTGCAAAGGAGGCATCAGGAGCCCTCTTGAAACCAATGGAAGTCCTCGGTCAGGCAACAGGGATGCAGGCTTGTTTCCGAAGGTTGGCTGAATGAATCCTATGATTAGAGAGGTAAGTTGTATAGTGGGGAGAGGCCGGGACACAGTCGGTTTTGGTACACCAAGTGCTGCGGGTTTTCTCACCAGATACGGCTGGGAACCCTTCAGGTTGAGGATGTAGGCATCAAGGGGAGGTCAGGAGAGGTCGTCCAATGCTGGAACTCAGGTCAGGATCACCAGGGAGACTTCACTGGGTGAGTGGGCCACCTAGACTCGGTTTGTGGGCATCGGAAGCAGAGTGGTGCAAGTGTTGCAGATCCGCCGGGATCCGGAGACTTGGAGTTGGTTTCTTGGCTAGAAAATCCAGTGCACACGGGAGACAAGAGTCTTTATTGAAGGCAGCACTCATCCACCAGGATTATTGAGGTTGCTGGCTGTGGTGCACATCTATTTCTTGGAGCCGAGTTGCTGGAGGAGGAGAAAGGCCGGTAGAGCTTGGACCGAGTAGGTTATCATCTTCTTCTCCATCGCTGCACAGCTCTTCGGCCCGTCTTTTTTTAGGCCTTCAAATCTGAGTAACAAGCTTCCGGGGAGCCCTTAAGTACAACATTTAAAGGCATTACTGAGGTCGGGGGCAATGATTGGTGCAAATGGGGAGAGGGGCAAATCCCTGTTCCCATTGGGCCTAATTTTCCAATTCAAGATGGAAAATTTCTAAGAGAGGGGTTTCTCTCAGCTCCTGGTGACCATAGAGGTGTTGAGAAACAAAAAAGGTGTGTGGAGGGTCAAGGGGACTGTTTAATGACCTGTCTGCTCGTTCCCCTACATCAAGATACAAAACACAAAAGAGCAGACCAAGTCAGGAAGAAGTGTGTGCCTGCAAAAGCAACCGTGTGGCGCTAATGGTGAGTGCGTGCAACAAAGGCTGCCAACAAATAAGGCTTATTGGTGGCAGGAGGCTGAAACAATTCCCATCAGACCACCCATGTGGTGGAGTCTTCGTCACGTGGGAATTGATGATCATGCCATCCCAGGTCCGACCAAATAGTGCCGGTCCGGAAATTAATGTCAAACACTATGATCATTATGTGCATCCTAGAGTGATGTGAGGTGAAAAAGTGCAGTGCTCAAAAAAATCATAATAATTAAAATTGGCTACCCAGATTCCAAAGAATGTTCAAACTAGAGGTTTGGGTGTCAAAGATTAAAAACCCGCTAGGTAGTAAGACTACCCTATGGTGGTAGGCAGTATGGTCGACATGTTTCAGCCTTATGGGCATCCGACCCGGCTTTCTTCAGGACCTTTAACAAAAATTATAGCTACTGCACCTACAAGCGAAGTGTAATAGTGAGAAATAACAAACAATGTACTTGAAAAGTTACATGTATATCAGGAATTCAGAATACTTGGATGTCCACTGGAGGGAAAGTGAAAAATCTTCATCCTATCAGAAAACCAAAAAGACAGATTGTCAAGCAACACCAAGTTTCACACAGACAACATAGCACACACACAGGAAGACCGTACAGACACAACTGCATGAATAATTTACATTCTGCATTCGAGAAAAGCATAATAGCTTAGATCACATTGAGGCATTTCCTCATCGTGATACTCACCCAGCTTTGTGTGGGTGATGGCCTCACCTCACCCGGCAACCGCTCGGGAGTATGAGGCCCCGCTCTGTAGTGTAGAAATAAGACACAGTAAGTACACAACTTTACAGTGCCTAACCTATGGCTCTACACTCAAAACCCAACAGACGTGTGGTAGTTACCCCTCTGCCAAGCCCAACACCGAAAATCATCAAAAACTTCCAAGGGGTGCGTGGAAATCGCAAGTTTTATGATATTAGTCATGTTACAAGGCACTGTCTTGATACTGCTAGGTGCCTATTGGTAACTTTAACTAAAGTGATTATCCTAGATCTATGCAAAAAATAGGACCTATTTAAAACTATGGCCTAATTCGAACCAAGGTGCTTGAATAATAAAAGGCTGTCTTGACATTCACCCCTGAGTGGCTGCCTGAGCATAGGATGGCTGTCTTGACATACACCCCTGGATAGCTGTCTGAGCCCATCTCAATCCTAGGTAACTTGCCTGTAAGAAATTATATCAGAGAGCAAGCTTGTAACCCTATCAAAGAGTAATAGGGGTGAGGGGCCCTTCTATCTGGCTGGTTCGATAGCAAAACCTATTCAGAAGTGAAGTCAAAGCCCTAACCGTCTCACCTCTCCGTCGGTGCCTCAGAGCTGGAGGCGAGCGGAAGTGGAGGCGAGTTGTAGTAGCGCCCTCCCTCCTTATGTAGTCACCCTGCGTGAGGCAGTAAGTTCGCCAATCAATGACGTGTAGGCAGAGACGCGGAAGGTCTCGCGCGGGGAACCGCTGAAATGTAGCGCATGCGTGGAGAGGTGATAAACGCTGCTCCCTCACGCATGCTCAGTCGACAATAGCCACAAGACCCAATAAACTAGCTAGACAAATGGCCATGTAATATTGCGTCGTGTGGCCCACAGTGGAAGGGGAATTCTGTTTGAATGATTTATCTTTTAAGTTTATAAGAGTTACTTACAAAGATTAAGTGGTATTCTTATTAGGCATAAACGTCGCTGAGGGCGCATGTGTGCCCCTTGGGGGAGATATAACTCTACTGCCATGAGCTCGGCAGATATCTCCGGATCGAGTTCAACAATATATCGCACTGCAAATGCAACAAAACCTGTGAGACTGCATCTCCCGTAGTGGAGACAGACAGTGTCAGATGAAGTAGAACGTAATACTCCGTCATTTGTGTGGAGTGTTAAGAAACAGTGTGATCATATATCAAAAGGTGATATGATCTCAGCGTACATGTTATACAGGGAAACAATTATTAGGAAGTGACTCATCAGCTGACTTTATATGAAGAGGAAGCGCTCTCAAGACTAGTTTCAAGATTTTCAATTAGGGCATATATACCATCATGTGTCACTATATGGAAAAAAAGAAAGCGTAACCCCTTGAAGAGTGATTTTACTTGTGAGCAGTGATGAAAGAAAGTGAAGGCAGACAGACGGGCAACACACACAATTGAGTTGGATGAGCAAAAAGGTGCAAACTAAACTGAGTTTGCTTCCTAGTTTAATAGACCCGCAACTGAAAGTTGCACTAGATACTGAGAAACAAAAAAGGTGTGTGGAGGGTCAAGGGGACTGTTTAATGACCTGTCTGCTCGTTCCCCTACATCAAGATACAAAACACAAAAGAGCAGACCAAGTCAGGAAGAAGTGTGTGCCTGCAAAAGCAACCGTGTGGCGCTAATGGTGAGTGCGTGCAACAAAGGCTGCCAACAAATAAGGCTTATTGGTGGCAGGAGGCTGAAACAATTACCATCAGACCACCCATGTGGTGGAGTCTTCGTCACGTGGGAATTGATGATCATGCCATCCCAGGTCCGACCAAATAGTGCCGGTCCGGAAATTAATGTCAAACACTATGATCATTATGTGCATCCTAGAGTGATGCGAGGTGAAAAAGTGCAGTGCTCAAAAAAATCATAATAATAAAAATTGGCTACCCAGATTCCAAAGAATGTTCAAACTAGAGGTTTGGGTGTCAAAGATTAAAAACCCGCTAGGTAGTAAGACTACCCTATGGCGGTAGGCAGTATGGTCGACATGTTTCAGCCTTATGGGCATCCGACCCGGCTTTCTTCAGGACCTTTAACAATAATTATAGCTACTGCACCTACAAGCGAAGTGTAATAGTGAGAAATAACAAACAATGTACTTGAAAAGTTACATGTATATCAGGAATTCAGAATACTTGGATGTCCACTGGAGGGAAAGTGAAAAATCTTCATCCTATCAGAAAACCAAAAAGACAGATTGTCAAGCAACACCAAGTTTCACACAGACAACATAGCACACACACAGGAAGACCGTACAGACACAACTGCATGAATAGTTTACATTCTGCATTCGAGAAAAGCATAATAGCTTAGATCACATTGAGGCATTTCCTCATCGTGATACTCACCCAGCTTTGTGTGGGTGATGGCCTCACCTCACCCGGCAACCGCTCGGGAGTATGAGGCCCCGCTCTGTAGTGTAGAAATAAGACACAGTAAGTACACAACTTTACAGTGCCTAACCTATGGCTCTACACTCAAAACCCAACAGACGTGTGGTAGTTACCCCTCTGCCAAGCCCAACACCGAAAATCATCAAAAACTTCCAAGGGGTGCGTGGAAATCGCAAGTTTTATGATATTAGTCATGTTACAAGGCACTGTCTTGATACTGCTAGGTGCCTATTGGTAACTTTAACTAAAGTGATTATCCTAGATCTATGCAAAAAATAGGACCTATTTAAAACTATGGCCTAATTCGAACCAAGGTGCTTGAATAATAGAAGGCTGTCTTGACATTCACCCCTGAGTGGCTGCCTGAGCATAGGATGGCTGTCTTGACATACACCCCTGGATAGCTGTCTGAGCCCATCTCAATCCTAGGTAACTTGCCTGTAAGAAATTATATCAGAGAGCAAGCTTGCCACCCTATCAAAGAGTAATAGGGGTGAGGGGCCCTTCTATCTGGCTGGTTCGATAGCAAAACCTATTCAGAAGTGAAGTCAAAGCCCTAACCGTCTCACCTCTCCGTCGGTGCCTCGGAGCTGGAGGCGAGCGGAAGTGGAGGCGAGTTGTAGTAGCGCCCTCCCTCCTTATGTAGTCACCCTGCGTGAGGCAGTAAGTTCGCCAATCAATGACGCGTAGGCAGAGACGCGGAAGGTCTCGCGGGGGGAACCGCTGAAATGTAGCGCATGCGTGGAGAGGTGATAAACGCTGCTCCCTCATGCATGCTCAGTCGACAATAGCCACAAGACCCAAGGGTGGCAAGCTTGCTCTCTGATATAATTTCTTACAGGCAAGTTACCTAGGATTGAGATGGGCTCAGACAGCTATCCAGGGGTGTATGTCAAGACAGCCATCCTATGCTCAGGCAGCCACTCAGGGGTGAATGTCAAGACAGCCTTCTATTATTCAAGCACCTTGGTTCGAATTAGGCCATAGTTTTAAATAGGTCCTATTTTTTGCATAGATCTAGGATAATCACTTTAGTTAAAGTTACCAATAGGCACCTAGCAGTATCAAGACAGTGCCTTGTAACATGACTAATATCATAAAACTTGCGATTTCCACGCACCCCTTGGAAGTTTTTGATGATTTTCGGTGTTGGGCTTGGCAGAGGGGTAACAACCACACGTCTGTTGGGTTTTGAGTGTAGAGCCATAGGTTAGGCACTGTAAAGTTGTGTACTTACTGTGTCTTATTTCTACACTACAGAGCGGGGCCTCATACTCCCGAGCGGTTGCCGGGTGAGGTGAGGCCATCACCCACACAAAGCTGGGTGAGTATCACGATGAGGAAATGCCTCAATGTGATCTAAGCTATTATGCTTTTCTCGAATGCAGAATGTAAATTATTCATGCAGTTGTGTCTGTACGGTCTTCCTGTGTGTGTGCTATGTTGTCTGTGTGAAACTTGGTGTTGCTTGACAATCTGTCTTTTTGGTTTTCTGATAGGATGAAGATTTTTCACTTTCCCTCCAGTGGACATCCAAGTATTCTGAATTCCTGATATACATGTAACTTTTCAAGTACATTGTTTGTTATTTCTCACTATTACACTTCGCTTGTAGGTGCAGTAGCTATAATTATTGTTAAAGGTCCTGAAGAAAGCCGGGTCGGATGCCCATAAGGCTGAAACATGTCGACCATACTGCCTACCGCCATAGGGTAGTCTTACTACCTAGCGGGTTTTTAATCTTTGACACCCAAACCTCTAGTTTGAACATTCTTTGGAATCTGGGTAGCCAATTTTAATTATTATGATTTTTTTGAGCACTGCACTTTTTCACCTCACATCACTCTAGGATGCACATAATGATCATAGTGTTTGACATTAATTTTCGGACCGGCACTATTTGGTCGGACCTGGGATGGCATGATCATCAATTCCCACGTGACGAAGACTCCACCACATGGGTGGTCTGATGGGAATTGTTTCAGCCTCCTGCCACCAATAAGCCTTATTTGTTGGCAGCCTTTGTTGCACGCACTCACCATTAGCGCCACACGGTTGCTTTTGCAGGCACACACTTCTTCCTGACTTGGTCTGCTCTTTTGTGTTTTGTATCTTGATGTAGGGGAACGAGCAGACAGGTCATTAAACAGTCCCCTTGACCCTCCACACACCTTTTTTGTTTCTCAGTATCTAGTGCAACTTTCAGTTGCGGGTCTATTAAACTAGGAAGCAAACGCAGTTTAGTTTGCACCTTTTTGCTCATCCAACTCAATTGTGTGTGTTGCCCGTCTGTCTGCCTTCACTTTCTTTCATCACTGCTCACAAGTAAAATCACTCTTCAAGGGGTTACGCTTTCTTTTTTTCCATATAGTGACACATGATGGTATATATGCCCTAATTGAAAATCTTGAAACTAGTCTTGAGAGCGCTTCCTCTTCATATAAAGTCAGCTGATGAGTCACTTCCTAATAATTGTTTCCCCGTATAACATGTACGCTGAGATCATATCACCTTTTGATATATGATCACACTGTTTCTTAACACTCCACACAAATGACGGAGTATTACGTTCTACTTCATCTGACACTGTCTGTCTCCACTACGGGAGATGCAGTCTCACAGGTTTTGTTGCATTTGCAGTGCGATATATTGTTGAACTCGATCCGGAGATATCTGCCGAGCTCATGGCAGTAGAGTTATATCTCCCCCGAGGGGCACACATGCGCCCTCAGCGACGTTTATGCCTAATAAGAATACCACTTAATCTTTGTAACTAACTCTTATAAACTTAAAAGATAAATCATTCAAACAGAATTCCCCTTCCACTGTGGGCCACATGACGCAATATTACATAGCCATTTGTCTAGCTGGTTTATTGGGTCTTGTGGCTATTGTCGACTGAGCATGCGTGAGGGAGCAGCGTTTATCACCTCTCCACGCATGCGCTACATTTCAGCGGTTCCCCCCGCGAGACCTTCCGCGTCTCTGCCTACGCGTCATTGATTGGCGAACTTACTGCCTCACGCAGGGTGACTACATAAGGAGGGAGGGCGCTACTACAACTCGCCTCCACTTCCGCTCGCCTCCAGCGCCGAGGCACCGACGGAGAGGTGAGACGGTTAGGGCTTTGACTTCACTTCTGAATAGGTTTTGCTATCGAACCAGCCAGATAGAAGGGCCCCTCACCCCTATTACTCTTTGATAGGGTGGCAAGCTTGCTCTCTGATATAATTTCTTACAGGCAAGTTACCTAGGATTGAGATGGGCTCAGACAGCTATCCAGGGGTGTATGTCAAGACAGCCATCCTATGCTCAGGCAGCCACTCAGGGGTGAATGTCAAGACAGCCTTCTATTATTCAAGCACCTTGGTTCGAATTAGGCCATAGTTTTAAATAGGTCCTATTTTTTGCATAGATCTAGGATAATCACTTTTGTTAAAGTTACCAATAGGCACCTAGCAGTATCAAGACCGTGCCTTGTAACATGACTAATATCATAAAACTTGCGATTTCCACGCACCCCTTGGAAGTTTTTGATGATTTTCGGTGTTGGGCTTGGCAGAGGGGTAACTACCACACGTCTGTTGGGTTTTGAGTGTAGAGCCATAGGTTAGGCACTGTAAAGTTGTGTACTTACTGTGTCTTATTTCTACACTACAGAGCGGGGCCTCATACTCCCGAGCGGTTGCCGGGTGAGGTGAGGCCATCACCCACACAAAGCTGGGTGAGTATCACGATGAGGAAATGCCTCAATGTGATCTAAGCTATTATGCTTTTCTCGAATGCAGAATGTAAATTATTCATGCAGTTGTGTCTGTACGGTCTTCCTGTGTGTGTGCTATGTTGTCTGTGTGAAACTTGGTGTTGCTTGACAATCTGTCTTTTTGGTTTTCTGATAGGATGAAGATTTTTCACTTTCCCTCCAGTGGACATCCAAGTATTCTGAATTCCTGATATACATGTAACTTTTCAAGTACATTGTTTGTTATTTCTCACTATTACACTTTGCTTGTAGGTGCAGTAGCTATAAATATTGTTAAAGGTCCTGAAGAAAGCCGGGTCGGATGCCCATAAGGCTGAAACATGTCGACCATACTGCCTACCGCCATAGGGTAGTCTTACTACCTAGCGGGTTTTTAATCTTTGACACCCAAACCTCTAGTTTGAACATTCTTTGGAATCTGGGTAGCCAATTTTAATTATTATGATTTTTTTGAGCACTGCACTTTTTCACCTCACATCACTCTAGGATGCACATAATGATCATAGTGTTTGACATTAATTTCCGGACCGGCACTATTTAGTCGGACCTGGGATGGCATGATCATCAATTCCCACGTGACGAAGACTCCACCACATGGGTGGTCTGATGGGAATTGTTTCAGCCTCCTGCCACCAATAAGCCTTATTTGTTGGCAGCCTTTGTTGCACGCACTCACCATTAGCACCACACGGTTGCTTTTGCAGGCACACACTTCTTCCTGACTTGGTCTGCTCTTTCGTGTTTTGTATCTTGATGTAGGGGAACGAGCAGACAGGTCATTAAACAGTCCCCTTGACCCTCCACACACCTTTTTTGTTTCTCAGTATCTAGTGCAACTTTCAGTTGCGGGTCTATTAAACTAGGAAGCAAACGCAGTTTAGTTTGCACCTTTTTGCTCATCCAACTCAATTGTGTGTGTTGCCCGTCTGTCTGCCTTCACTTTCTTTCATCACTGCTCACAAGTAAAATCACTCTTCAAGGGGTTACGCTTTCTTTTTTTCCATATAGTGACACATGATGGTATATATGCCCTAATTGAAAATCTTGAAACTAGTCTTGAGAGCGCTTCCTCTTCATATAAAGTCAGCTGATGAGTCACTTCCTAATAATTGTTTCCCCGTATAACATGTACGCTGAGATCATATCACCTTTTGATATATGATCACACTGTTTCTTAACACTCCACACAAATGACGGAGTATTACGTTCTACTTCATCTGACACTGTCTGTCTCCACTACGGGAGATGCAGTCTCACAGGTTTTGTTGCATTTGCAGTGCGATATATTGTTGAACTCGATCCGGAGATATCTGCCGAGCTCATGGCAGTAGAGTTATATCTCCCCCAAGGGGCACACATGTGCCCTCAGCGACGTTTATGCCTAATAAGAATACCACTTAATCTTTGTAACTAACTCTTATAAACTTAAAAGATAAATCATTCAAACAGAATTCCCCTTCCACTGTGGGCCACACGACGCAATATTACATAGCCATTTGTCTAGCTTGTTTATTGGGTCTTGTGGCTATTGTCGACTGAGCATGCGTGAGGGAGCAGCGTTTATCACCTCTCCACGCATGCGCTACATTTCAGCGGTTCCCCCCGCGAGACCTTCCGCGTCTCTGCCTACGCGTCATTGATTGGCGAACTTACTGCCTCACGCAGGGTGACTACATAAGGAGGGAGGGCGCTACTACAACTCGCCTCCACTTCCGCTCGCCTCCAGCTCCGAGGCACCGACGGAGAGGTGAGACGGTTAGGGCTTTGACTTCACTTCTGAATAGGTTTTGCTATCGAACCAGCCAGATAGAAGGGCCCCTCACCCCTATTACTCTTTGATAGGGTGGCAAGCTTGCTCTCTGATATAATTTCTTACAGGCAAGTTACCTAGGATTGAGATGGGCTCAGACAGCTATCCAGGGGTGTATGTCAAGACAGCCATCCTATGCTCAGGCAGCCACTCAGGGGTGAATGTCAAGACAGCCTTCTATTATTCAAGCACCTTGGTTCGAATTAGGCCATAGTTTTAAATAGGTCCTATTTTTTGCATAGATCTAGGATAATCACTTTTGTTAAAGTTACCAATAGGCACCTAGCAGTATCAAGACCGTGCCTTGTAACATGACTAATATCATAAAACTTGCGATTTCCACGCACCCCTTGGAAGTTTTTGATGATTTTCGGTGTTGGGCTTGGCAGAGGGGTAACTACCACACGTCTGTTGGGTTTTGAGTGTAGAGCCATAGGTTAGGCACTGTAAAGTTGTGTACTTACTGTGTCTTATTTCTACACTACAGAGCGGGGCCTCATACTCCCGAGCGGTTGCCGGGTGAGGTGAGGCCATCACCCACACAAAGCTGGGTGAGTATCACGATGAGGAAATGCCTCAATGTGATCTAAGCTATTATGCTTTTCTCGAATGCAGAATGTAAATTATTCATGCAGTTGTGTCTGTACGGTCTTCCTGTGTGTGTGCTATGTTGTCTGTGTGAAACTTGGTGTTGCTTGACAATCTGTCTTTTTGGTTTTCTGATAGGATGAAGATTTTTCACTTTCCCTCCAGTGGACATCCAAGTATTCTGAATTCCTGATATACATGTAACTTTTCAAGTACATTGTTTGTTATTTCTCACTATTACACTTTGCTTGTAGGTGCAGTAGCTATAAATATTGTTAAAGGTCCTGAAGAAAGCCGGGTCGGATGCCCATAAGGCTGAAACATGTCGACCATACTGCCTACCGCCATAGGGTAGTCTTACTACCTAGCGGGTTTTTAATCTTTGACACCCAAACCTCTAGTTTGAACATTCTTTGCAATCTGGGTAGCCAATTTTAATTATTATGATTTTTTTGAGCACTGCACTTTTTCACCTCACATCACTCTAGGATGCACATAATGATCATAGTGTTTGACATTAATTTCCGGACCGGCACTATTTGGTCGGACCTGGGATGGCATGATCATCAATTCCCACGTGACGAAGACTCCACCACATGGGTGGTCTGATGGGAATTGTTTCAGCCTCCTGCCACCAATAAGCCTTATTTGTTGGCAGCCTTTGTTGCACGCACTCACCATTAGCGCCACACGGTTGCTTTTGCAGGCACACACTTCTTCCTGACTTGGTCTGCTCTTTTGTGTTTTGTATCTTGATGTAGGGGAACGAGCAGACAGGTCATTAAACAGTCCCCTTGACCCTCCACACACCTTTTTTGTTTCTCAGTATCTAGTGCAACTTTCAGTTGCGGGTCTATTAAACTAGGAAGCAAACGCAGTTTAGTTTGCACCTTTTTGCTCATCCAACTCAATTGTGTGTGTTGCCCGTCTGTCTGCCTTCACTTTCTTTCATCACTGCTCACAAGTAAAATTACTCTTCAAGGGGTTACGCTTTCTTTTTTTCCATATAGTGACACATGATGGTATATATGCCCTAATTGAAAATCTTGAAACTAGTCTTGAGAGCGCTTCCTCTTCATATAAAGTCAGCTGATGAGTCACTTCCTAATAATTGTTTCCCCGTATAACATGTACGCTGAGATCATATCACCTTTTGATATATGATCACACTGTTTCTTAACACTCCACACAAATGACGGAGTATTACGTTCTACTTCATCTGACACTGTCTGTCTCCACTACGGGAGATGCAGTCTCACAGGTTTTGTTGCATTTGCAGTGCGATATATTGTTGAACTCGATCCGGAGATATCTGCCGAGCTCATGGCAGTAGAGTTATATCTCCCCCAAGGGGCACACATGTGCCCTCAGCGACGTTTATGCCTAATAAGAATACCACTTAATCTTTGTAACTAACTCTTATAAACTTAAAAGATAAATCATTCAAACAGAATTCCCCTTCCACTGTGGGCCACACGACGCAATATTACATAGCCATTTGTCTAGCTGGTTTATTGGGTCTTGTGGCTATTGTCGACTGAGCATGCGTGAGGGAGCAGCGTTTATCACCTCTCCACGCATGCGCTACATTTCAGCGGTTCCCCCCGCGAGACCTTCCGCGTCTCTGCCTACGCGTCATTGATTGGCGAACTTACTGCCTCACGCAGGGTGACTACATAAGGAGGGAGGGCGCTACTACAACTCGCCTCCACTTCCGCTCGCCTCCAGCTCCGAGGCACCGACGGAGAGGTGAGACGGTTAGGGCTTTGACTTCACTTCTGAATAGGTTTTGCTATCGAACCAGCCAGATAGAAGGGCCCCTCACCCCTATTATTTTTTGATAGGGTGGCAAGCTTGCTCTCTGATATAATTTCTTACAGGCAAGTTACCTAGGATTGAGATGGGCTCAGACAGCTATCCAGGGGTGTATGTCAAGGCAGCCATCCTATGCTCAGGCAGCCACTCAGGGGTGAATGTCAAGACAGCCTTCTATTATTCAAGCACCTTGGTTCGAATTAGGCCATAGTTTTAAATAGGTCCTATTTTTTGCATAGATCTAGGATAATCACTTTAGCTAAAGTTACCAATAGGCACCTAGCAGTATCAAGACAGTGCCTTGTAACATGACTAATATCATAAAACTTGCGATTTCCACGCACCCCTTGGAAGTTTTTGATGATTTTCGGTGTTGGGCTTGGCAGAGGGGTAACTATCACACGTCTGTTGGGTTTTGAGTGTAGAGCCATAGTTAGGCACTGTAAAGTTGTGTACTTACTGTGTCTTATTTCTACACTACAGAGCGGGGCCTCATACTCCCGAGCGGTTGCCGGGTGAGGTGAGGCCATCACCCACACAAAGCTGGGTGAGTATCACAATGAGGAAATGCCTCAATGTGATCTAAGCTATTATGCTTTTCTCGAATGCAGAATGTAAATTATTCATGCAGTTGTGTCTGTACGGTCTTCCTGTGTGTGTGCTATGTTGTCTGTGTGAAACTTGGTGTTGCTTGACAATCTGTCTTTTTGGTTTTCTGATAGGATGAAGATTTTTCACTTTCCCTCCAGTGGACATCCAAGTATTCTGAATTCCTGATATACATGTAACTTTTCAAGTACATTGCTTGTTATTTCTCACTATTACACTTCGCTTGTAGGTGCAGTAGCTATAATTATTGTTAAAGGTCCTGAAGAAAGCCGGGTCGGATGCCCATAAGGCTGAAACATGTCGACCATACTGCCTACCGCCATAGGGTAGTCTTACTATCTAGCGGGTTTTTAATCTTTGACACCCAAACCTCTAGTTTGAACATTCTTTGGAATCTGGGTAGCCAATTTTAATTATTATGATTTTTTTGAGCACTGCACTTTTTCACCTCACATCACTCTAGGATGCACATAATGATCATAGTGTTTGACATTAATTTCCGGACCGGCACTATTTGGTCGGACCTGGGATGGCATGATCATCAATTCCCACGTGACGAAGACTCCACCACATGGGTGGTCTGATGGGAATTGTTTCAGCCTCCTGCCACCAATAAGCCTTATTTGTTGGCAGCCTTTGTTGCACGCACTCACCATTAGCGCCACACGGTTGCTTTTGCAGGCACACACTTCTTCCTGACTTGGTCTGCTCTTTTGTGTTTTGTATCTTGATGTAGGGGAACGAGCAGACAGGTCATTAAACAGTCCCCTTGACCCTCCACACACCTTTTTTGTTTCTCAGTATCTAGTGCAACTTTCAGTTGCGGGTCTATTAAACTAGGAAGCAAGCGCAGTTTAGTTTGCACCTTTTTGCTCATCCAACTCAATTGTGTGTGTTGCCCGTCTGTCTGCCTTCACTTTCTTTCATCACTGCTCACAAGTAAAATCACTCTTCAAGGGGGTACGCTTTCTTTTTTTCCATATAGTGACACATGATGGTATATATGCCCTAATTGAAAATCTTGAAACTAGTCTTGAGAGCGCTTCCTCTTCATATAAAGTCAGCTGATGAGTCACTTCCTAATAATTGTTTCCCCGTATAACATGTACGCTGAGATCATATCAACTTTTGATATATGATCACACTGTTTCTTAACACTCCACACAAATGACGGAGTATTACGTTCTACTTCATCTGACACTGTCTGTCTCCACTACGGGAGATGCAGTCTCACATGTTTTGTTGCATTTGCAGTGCGATATATTGTTGAACTCGATCCGGAGATATCTGCCGAGCTCATGGCAGTAGAGTTATATCTCCCCCAAGGGGCACACATGCGCCCTCAGTGACGTTTATGCCTAATAAGAATACCACTTAATCTTTGTAACTAACTCTTATAAACTTAAAAGATAAATCATTCAAACAGAATTCCCCTTCCACTGTGGGCCACACAACGCAATATTACATAGCCATTTGTCTAGCAGGTTTATTGGGTCTTGTGGCTATTGTCGACTGAGCATGCGTGAGGGAGCAGCGTTTATCACCTCTCCACGCATGCGCTACATTTCAGCGGTTCCCCCCGCGAGACCTTCCGCGTCTCTGCCTACGCGTCATTGATTGGCGAACTTACTGCCTCACGCAGGGTGACTACATAAGGAGGGAGGGCGCTACTACAACTCGCCTCCACTTCTGCTCGCCTCCAGCTCCGAGGCACCGACGGAGAGGTGAGACGGTTAGGGCTTTGACTTCACTTCTGAATAGGTTTTGCTATCGAACCAGCCAGATAGAAGGGCCCCTCACCCCTATTACTCTTTGATAGGGTGGCAAGCTTGCTCTCTGATATAATTTCTTACAGGCAAGTTACCTAGGATTGAGATGGGCTCAGACAGCTATCCAGGGGTGTATGTCAAGACAGCCATCCTATGCTCAGGCAGCCACTCAGGGGTGAATGTCAAGACAGCCTTCTATTATTCAAGCACCTTGGTTCGAATTAGGCCATAGTTTTAAATAGGTCCTATTTTTTGCATAGATCTAGGATAATCACTTTAGTTAAAGTTACCAATAGGCACCTAGCAGTATCAAGACAGTGCCTTGTAACATGACTAATATCATAAAACTTGCGATTTCCACACACCCCTTGGAAGTTTTTGATGATTTTCGGTGTTGGGCTTGGCAGAGGGGTAACTACCACACGTCTGTTGGGTTTTGAGTGTAGAGCCATAGGTTAGGCACTGTAAAGTTGTGTACTTACTGTGTCTTATTTCTACACTACAGAGCGGGGCCTCATACTCCCGAGCGGTTGCCGGGTGAGGTGAGGCCATCACCCACACAAAGCTGGGTGAGTATCACGATGAGGAAATGCCTCAATGTGATCTAAGCTATTATGCTTTTCTCGAATGCAGAATGTAAATTATTCATGCAGTTGTGTCTGTACGGTCTTCCTGTGTGTGTGCTATGTTGTCTGTGTGAAACTTGCTGTTGCTTGACAATCTGTCTTTTTGGTTTTCTGATAGGATGAAGATTTTTCACTTTCCCTCCAGTGGACATCCAAGTATTCTGAATTCCTGATATACATGTAACTTTTCAAGTACATTGTTTGTTATTTCTCACTATTACACTTCGCTTGTAGGTGCAGTAGCTATAATTATTGTTAAAGGTCCTGAAGAAAGCCGGGTCGGATGCCCATAAGGCTGAAACATGTCGACCATACTGCCTACCGCCATAGGGTAGTCTTACTACCTAGCGGGTTTTTAATCTTTGACACCCAAACCTCTAGTTTGAACATTCTTTGGAATCTGGGTAGCCAATTTTAATTATTATGATTTTTTTGAGCACTGCACTTTTTCACCTCACATCACTCTAGGATGCACATAATGATCATAGTGTTTGACATTAATTTCCGGACCGGCACTATTTGGTCGGACCTGGGATGGCATGATCATCAATTCCCAAGTGACGAAGACTCTACCACATGGGTGGTCTGATGGGAATTATTTCAGCCTCCTGCCCCCAATAAGCCTTATTTGTTGGCAGCCTTTGTTGCACGCACTCACCATTAGCGCCACACGGTTGCTTTTGCAGGCACACACTTCTTCCTGACTTGGTCTGCTCTTTTGTGTTTTGGACCATAGAGGTGTGCCATGCTAAGGTGGACACTCCTACTCTGCTTACTACTTGGCCCACCTGTCCTGCCACCAAAAGTGGGGTCTGGACAGGGGAGGGGCGGGCATCTGCACTTATTGGAGCTGCCCAAATCAGCACATCACAAGGTGAGAGCCTTTGAGCATTACAGCTAAGTGTTGCTGTTCCTGCAAGGGGGAGGTGTGAAGCACCTCTACCCAGAGTAGACTTTGTTCCGGATCACCGAGAGCACAAAGGCTCTTCACCCCATGAGGTCACAAACTTTTCTGATGGTGACTGCCAGGCTGGGAACCACTCAGCCAATACACTAGAAGTTGGTCATTTTTTGCATCGCTGAGATACCCTCTGAGTGCATTTTATAATAAATCCAACACTGACATAAGTGTGGGTTTATTATGCTTAGACGTTTGGTATCAAGCTTACCAGTTTTAAGTGCAATCATTATGGAACTGTGGAATTCGTAATGACAAACTCCTAGCCCACATACTCAATATGGCTTTACTGCACTTACAATGTCTGTGAATGCCACCCTGCCTTAAGGCTGTGAGGCCTGATAGAGGGGTGACATACCCATGCCATAGGCAGTGTTGGTGGACATGACACACAGGGATTACCGTAAATATCAGATAAAAATCGAACTGTCACATAAGGGATTACGTCACTTCGAGAACAGGAGCTTACTAACTTCTCCATAATAACAATACAATGGACTTTTTGGAGTAGATCATGTAGTAATGCAGGTGTCAGCAGTTGCACATTTTCCACACTAAACAGATGCCATAAATGACGGTTTTGAATAACAGCTTTGGTTAACAACAGTTGCATGTGGGATCAAACTCAGCGCTACATTTTATGATTGACGTTTTAGACAACATCAGGGTGGGTGGGGTAATCAAGTGAGTTGCCTGGGGAGGTTTTATTTTACAGGTAGAGAGCTAGTGGAATGCATAAGTATTGGAAAGAACAGCAAATCTCAGTTTATGAGGTTTTTAAAGCACTGGGGTATAGGCAGGAGGCTTACGGAGGTCGACACTATTAGTTGATTGAAAAGGGCGGTGTGTCGTTTCGAGAGTTGAAAAGGGAACAGGTGGCAGTGAGATAATTATCATTTTGCGATAGGAAAGAGTATGTTGGGAAGGAAAGTATGCCCACAGAGGATTAAGGTATGGCAGAATTTTGATGACGTTTTGTTCTTGGTAATGGATTTGTTTCTGTTTGGATGAGCTGATAGGGCATGGCCTGTGGGAGTTCCTATAGGCAGGAGTAGGCAAAACATTTGAGGGTTAAGCAGTTGAAATGGTTGAGAAAGTAGTACTTTGTTCAAAGCATGTAGCAGGGGTAATCGAGTGCATTGCTTGGAAAGGTTGAACCAACAGGTTGTGAGCTAGCGACATCTACAGGGACTGGTTAAATCAGGAAACAGGAGCTAATGCAGAGTGTGAAATAGTGGGGTATGGGAGATGTAGGCTTGAGGGCGGAGGAGATTTACGCAATTCGTTAATGTGAATGGGTGCGTTAGATTTTGAGAGATGATGAGGGAGGATGCGATATTGCGTGGAATACCGCTGTGCTTAAACCAAGAGAGAGCATGGGGGGAAGGGCATCATGTTGTTAGTGAATTAAGGTATGGGAGAATGCTGACAATGTTTTATTCATGGGGAAGACTCATGGGGAGTGGTTTGACCAGTATGGTGTTTAGCATGAGTTTATGGGGATTGGCCATAGGGGGTTGAAAAAGGAATTTAGAGGTAAAACAATGGAGGGTTGTGCAAGTGGGTAGAAGCATGTTTGGGCACTCTGTTTATAGCGTGTAGTCACCCAATTAGAGGGAAAACAGCATCATGGGGTAGTGTTAAAATATGATATGGACAGTGCGATGTATTACTGATTTTATTGGATGCATTAAGATTCATAATACATAACCAATGTTGATGTAGTTTAATTTGTAGTGAACCCCTGACGAAGGTCAAAAGAAAGCCTGAAATGCATTGGGAACAATAATAACTACTGATGATGATTTGTGGAGGTGAAGGTCAAGTCAAGTCAAGTCAGAGAATTTATATAGCGCACTACATACCCAGAGGGTCTCAAGGCGCTAAGGAGGGGGAGGAGGATTACTTGTCAAATATCCACGTTTTAAGTTGCTTTCTGAAAGCTAGGTGGTTCTGGGTAAGGCGAAGGTGAGTGGGGAGTGAGTTCCAAGTTTTAGCAGCCAGGTAAGAGAAGGATCTACCTCCCATTGTGGTCTTGTTGATGCGAGGTACAGTGACGAGGGCTTGGCTGGAGGAGCGTAGCTGGCGGGAGGGGGTGTAGAAGGACAGTCTTGAGTTGAGGCATTCTGGTCCGATGTCGTAGAGTGATTTGTGTGTGTGGGTTAGCAGTCGGAAAGTGATTTTCTTATTGACGGGTAGCCAGTGGAGGTCTTTCAGGTGACCAGAGATGTGTTCGTTGCATGGGATGTCTAATATGATTCTGGCTGAGGCGTTTTGGATTCGTTGGAGTTTCTTTTGGAGTTTAGCGGTAGTGCCTGCGTAGAGGGTGTTTCCGTAGTCCAGTCGGCTCGTGACCAGAGCATGGGTGACTGTTTTCCTGGTTTCGGTGGGGATCCAGCGAAATGTTTTTTTGAGCATGCGAAGAATGTTGAAGCAGGATGAGGATACGGCGCTGACTTGTCTGTTCATTGAAAGTGAAGAATCCAGGAAAACACCTAGGTTCCGTGCGTGGTCTGTCGGGATGGGTGCTTTTCCAAGGGCTTCCGGCCACCAAGAGTCGTCCCATGCAGAGGGGGATGTACCTAGGATGAGGACTTCTGTTTTATCTGAGTTCAGTTTCAGACGGCTGTGTTTCATCCATTCAGCAACTTCTTTCATTCCTTCGTGTAGGTTAGTTTTGGCGGTGCAGGGGTCCTTGGTGAGAGAAAGGATCAGTTGAGTGTCATCCGCGTAAGAGATGATGTTGAGGTTGTGTTGGCGGGCGATGGTCGCGAGGGGGCTCATGTATACGTTGAAGAGGGTGGGGCTGAGAGAGGAGCCTTGTGGTACGCCACAGATGACTTCGGTGGCCTCGGACTTGAATGGTGGAAGGCGGACTCTCTGGGTTCTTCCGGTGAGGAACGAGGAGATCCATTCAAGTGCTTTTCCATGTATTCCGATGTTGCTGAGGCGTTGTAGAAGGGTGCTGTGGCAGACTGTGTCGAATGCTGCAGAGAGGTCGAGCAGGATGAGGGCGACTGTGTCTCCATTGTCCAGCAAAGTTCGAATGTCGTCTGTTGCTGCGATGAGGGCGGTCTCAGTGCTGTGTTTTGCTCGGAAGCCAGATTGTGAGGAGTCGAGGGATTTGTTGGCTTCGAGGAAAGCGGCGAGCTGGATGTTGACAGCTTTCTCGATAACTTTGGCCGGGAATGGAAGGAGCGAGATGGGGCGGTAATTTTTGAGTTCGGTGGGGTCAGCTGTGGGTTTTTTCAGAAGGGCGGTGAGTTCAGCGTGTTTCCAGTTTTCCGGAAAGGTGGCGGAGTTGAAGGAGCAGTTGATGAGGTCTCGGAGGTGCGGTGCTATGGCGGAGTCTGCTTTGTTGAAGATGTGGTGAGGACATGGGTCTGTGGGGGATCCTGAGTGGATGGAGTTCATCAGGCGGATGGTGTCCTCAGTGGAGATTGGGTTCCAGTCGTTAAGGGTGTTCGCGGGGGGGGAGTGTTCAGCATGTGGTTGGGATCCGGGTTGGTTGTCGAAGCTGTTGTGGATGTCTGCAATCTTGTTGTGGAAGAATGAGGCTAGGGAGTCGCAGAGGGCTTGAGAGGGGGTGATGTCGTTGGAGTTGGCCGAGGGATTGGAAAACTCCTTGACGATGTTGAAAAGTTCCTTGCTGTTGTGGGCGTTGTTGTCAAGTCGATCCTTGAATGCTGTTTTCTTGGCCTTTCGGATTAGTTGGTGGTGAGTGCGGGTGGCGTTTTTGAAGGCGTCCTTGGTGTTGGTGGTTGGGTACATTTGTGGGGAAGAACACATGCCCTGTGAACCTGATTGGCAGGGACCCAGGGCACACTCATTCAAGTTAGCATCAGTATATACTTAGAAGGGTAACAGTAAATTCCAAATTAAGCCAATAGAGCATGGACGGCATTTTCTGTTTGTGCAATGAGCTCTGAATCACCTGCTTATATTAGACACAGTATTTTAATAAGATAAAACCATTAAACCATTGGATATTACTCCAGTGGGCAGGACCAACTCTCCATTAATAGTCTTAACTGCATGGAGTTCGATTGAGTTGGTCTTTGTACATAAATAGGTAGCAAAATTGTGTATATGCATTACAACATTAGGCATTTCGTAGGACGTTTTAAAACGAGGCCTTTTACCCAATGTAAATGAACTGTAAAATACAGAGGCATTTTATTACCAATAGGGTCATACTGACAACTAATACATTAGAGCAGAACTTGATTTCTCATTGATATCAGTCAGAAACCTGATGTGAACAAATTATTCTGTTCACAGTTACCCATCAAGTAATGCATGTTGAGTGTGCTCTCCTAATCCTCTTCCTGTGATCAGACCAGCAGCACAGGGTCCCCCTGGGACCACAAATGGCAATTGTATTCACTGCTTCAACAATGAGTGTCCCTTAATGCCCTAGGGCTTTTTTGAGGAATATTTTCTTTCTGGTGGTGGCTCTAGAAGAGACAGTGGCACCACAAAACATGTTATACTGTTTGAAGGAGTGCAGTAGACCCCAGCACCTTTAAAAAAAATATCTAATTCTTCCTGGGTCATTAAATCCATGACCATAGGCAAGCTTACCATATACTTTTACGGAACAATTCTCTTTATTGGTATTAATCATGCATTTACAACAGCTAACGCCTCCAACCAAAGGCAGACAGTAATTTTTGTGTGCATGATAAAACAGAGCCTTGCACCTACAACCCAGGTGCCAGCTGCGAGCATCCTAGTAAGGATTGTATATCTGGAATAAACTAAAAAAGCAAACAGGAAAACTGAGCAACCCAATATGACCACTATAGGAAATTAACAACAAAGAGAAAAATGAACTCTACCCCACCCTCCACCACCCTCCCTAGTCTCCTCTGCACCATAATGATTTTAGTCTTGAGGTCTGTCTCGCCAGAGGGGGCAGGTACCAGGAGAAGAGCAGCAATTGTGCCACTGTAAGTCTATACAGACGCCTCTTGCTTATGCGTCGTTAAGTGTAGGGTCCTTAGGAAATTCTCTTAACTCCTTCAACAGTATGGAGATGAACAGGGCCCAAAAGTCTGGATAATCATCTGTTCTGTTATCAATCATCATTGGCATGCGCTCCATAGCCAATACCACCCAAAGTTTCCTCAGCCCAGCGGTGTGATCCCGGATTGTCTCCATACCCCAGCATGCTATCACCACCTGTCTCGTGTAATTTAGCACAATAGCAACCTGAGTGTAGGGGGGACGTCAGGAGATTGGGAAGTTTAGGAGTGTGTACTTTGGGAATCGCGGGATGGTGATGCTGAAAGTTTGATCAATATCATTTAGAACCAGATCCCAATACAGAACCAGCTTGGGACAGTTCCAAAGAAGATAGAGTAGGGAGCCAATTTGTCCACATCCGCGGCAGCAAAGCCCTGAGAGATCTCAATTCCAATTGTGTATTTGAGCCGGGATTATATACCAATTGGAGGCAACTTTATAAGCTGCCTCCATGCCCATCATATTTGCTGTTGTGTGGTGTGCCGTGAAATGGATGTCTTGCCATTCCTTGTCTAATAGGATGAGCACTAGCACCTCCTCCAACCTCAACTGCCCCTTGGATTTGGCTAGTTTGGCATTCAGCGAGAGAACGTCATATAGTTTGGCAATAATGTATTTGTCGCCCTCTTTGATCACTAGCCACTTTCCAAAAAAGTGTCAGTGGTCGGGATGCTCCAGGTCCAGTGTCCAGAGAGGACACTGAGTGTTTCACCTGTGTGAACGGAAACCTGTCAGATGCTGAAAGTGAGTACTCCTGTCGGAGTCGATTTGAGGGAATGGTCCCATTAAGATCGAACAGCGCATCCGCTTGCAGCCCTTTTTTAGCGCCAGCGCTGAAATACCTCAGACTTGCACCTAGCGAGGAAGTCCGGGTTATCTACTGTCAGCGTAGGAAATGTTGTGAGATTGTGTCTAAGTCCCACTGCATCGCAAATCTTTAAAGTTGTGGCTGTGACCGGCAAGGAAAAGAGCCCCCATGCTCTGTGCTTAAGAAGGAGCCACATCTTCCTGCATATATTTGAGTCCACTATTGTCTGATCCATAAAGGACCACTGCTTTTCTGAGAGCGGGCTGTTCCATTTTCGCATCAAGCGTAATTGAGAGGCCTGAAAATATCTGTAGATCAGGAGTAGCGCCATACCTCCATTCGCTTTGAGTCTAGCTATGAATTGGAGGTTAAGGCGTTGTTGTTTAGCCCCAACAAAACGATTCATAGCAAGTTGTAGGTTCTGCAAGAGCTGCAGGAGTGGAGTCAGAGGTATGGTCTGAAAAATGTAAAGGATAAACTGTAGCACCATCATCTTGACAGCGGCAATTTGACCTGCCCACTGTAGGCTAGCACGGTTCCAGGTGACAAGTGTATTGGTAGTCTGATCTAAGAGGTGACCATAGTTGGCCATGAGCGTCCTTTCCGGCATAGGGTCCAGGACGATACCCAGGTATGAGATCACGTCTTTTGCCCATTGGAAGGGATACTGTGCATGCAGCATTGCAATTAGGGCTGGGGTGACTGAGAGGTTCAGAATCTGGGCTTAAGGAAGGTTCGGCTTGAACCCGAAGATGTTGCTAAAGTCTTTGAATTCCTCCACAAGGGCTAAGAGCAAGGATGTTGGGTTGGGTTTGGTTAGTCAGGGACAGGACATCATCATCTGCATACATGCTGATCATCTGATCATGTGTGTATCAGCTCCGAGCCGAATCTCAGAGACCTGCAGGTTATCACATACTCTCTCCGCCATAGGCTCCATATAGAGCGCAAAGCGTATCGGGGAAACCATATACTTTTAAAGCACTCCAGACTTGAACTCTATGCTCTTCAGCTGGAGTGCAGGCAGCTCTAGTAGTAAGTTTTATGGCTGTACTATGTGGCCTAAAAATGTTACGAAAAAACACCTCAAACACATTTTAATGTTTAAAAAAACTTTATTAAAAACATTTTATCACAATCACTATTATTTAACAATGCAATGTATGAATTAATAAAAAATATTCATTTGATTATGGGTATTAGTGATTTTGGACAAAGCCAATACTTCTACATTAATTATGTGCTGACCCCTTGATAAAGCCAATCAGCCCTGCCACTACTATGTTTTTGGAGCCTTAATTAAAATGGCAAATGTTATTGTCGCTGGACCGAAGGGAGGGAGTCAGAATGTTGCTTCAAATTAGGCTTTATTGAAACAAGTCTCTTTTTACAAGACGTCAAAGTCATTGGTTATACTGTCCGGGCTTTTTGGTCCTATCCTGTTCGATTCACAGGTAGGGATTTCGTCTTCTTCTCTGCGTGTTACAGTCTCGTTCCAATCCTGGTATGAGCTTGGGAGATAAGAGAGAATATAGCAGGTGTGAGGGGCCAGTATTACTAATATTTAATGGGGAAGGGAATGAGGGACACCAGGGCTCAGCTCAAACTTTCAATGATGTGAAGGTTGGTGCTGTGAAAGCTCTCAGGAGTTCGTGAGGCACTCTATTGTAGAGAGCCACCCGGCCTCACACATACTTTGTATCAACTAAGACACGCATCCCCACACCCCCGGGGCGAGCTCGCTCCGGAGTATATAATAAACAAGCGGAAGACCGCTCGGGGTCTTTCCGGCTCACCTTTACTGAGGGTGTCTGCTGTCCTTTTGTGTGCCGAATATCCACGTGCGAGGCCCAGCCCACGCACACCACATTGGCGACGAGGGTGGGATAAGAGACTAAATAATCGTGGGGTGTTGTTCAAAGTTGTTAAGAAAACCCATTCTCAGACAGCCTGGGATCACCTTAGATGAGATACTTGTCCTCGCCCGGTCCCACGAACTGTCGGATGCGCGGGCCGATGAAATGAAGATGGTGTTGCGCTCACCAATGGCACTGCCGGCAACATCCAAAATGGCGCTGATCAAGGAAGAAAGGGTGGACACGTTGCAAAGAAGACCACAGGCCAACCGCCCACGACAATGGCAATCCCGAGGCACCCAGTGCGCCTACTTCAGTGAGGACCACCCGACGACAGCAACATGCAGTGCAAAAGGAAAAACCTGCCTAAAATGTGGTCGAGGGCTTTTCTGACTTGAGGGAATGCCACTGACGCGATGACCTCCACCATGGGAAACTTTGAAAACAAGTCTACCACCACGGGCGTGTGTCTGCCATCGGGGAAGCTTCCGAAGTCGATGCTCAGGTGAGTCCAAGGGGTTTGAGGTGCGTCTTCCATGATGATCGGAGCTGGTGCCGGGTCTCCTCCTGTTATGGTGCAGGCATGGCAGGATCGTACCATTTCACCCACTATGCTGTCCATGGCCGGCAACCAGACCTTGTTTCTTAGCCTGGCTTTGGTCTTGGCCATTCCCTGGTGGCCTACATGGGCTATGGTTAGCATGTGTCGCTGGAGGCTCTCGGGCACCACAATGAGATGTCCTCTAAGCACAACCCCATCATCTCCTACGCTCAATTCATTTCGGATTTGCCAGATCTGTTGTCGGGCATGGCTCACTTCTGGTCTTACGATCTGGATCCCGTAGAGGAATCGCGTCCAGCGATTTTCTTCGAGGGCATGCTTTACTCGAATTAGTGTCTCGTCGGCGGCGGTGGCCTCTCCTATCTCCTGCAACGTCAATGTGTCCAGGCAAGCTGCTTGGGATACCATATGGACGAACTCTTCCACCCCTTGTCCATCAGCGAGCGGGAGCGCCTTCCTCGTCACGTCTGGATGCCGGGACAGATAGTCAGCCGGGTTGTGTGCCCCCGGTCGGAAAACTAAGTTGAAGTTATAGCCTTGCAGTTGGACGGCCCAACGCTCAATTTGTGGAGGTGCAAGCCTCGATGATCCTGTGAAGAGGGGCAATAGTGGTTTATGATCCATCACTATGGTGAACTCCTGCCCGCATAGATACAAATGAAAATGTTGGCACGCCCACTTTATGGCAAGGGCCTCCCGCTTGATCTGAGCATATCGAGTTTCAGTGTCAGTTAGAGCCTTGCTCGCATATGCAACAGGTTTCCATTTGTCTCCGCCATACTCTTGCAGCAGCACGGCTCCAAGGCCCACTGGGCTAGCGTCCACCATCAATTCTGTCTTTCGGCGTGGTTGAAAATATGCCATTACCACCTTGTCAAGAAGGCTCGCTTTGATGTCCTGGAAGGCCTGATTTGCTGAGCATGTCCATTCCCACTCCTGGTCTTGACGTGTGAGCGCTCTCAAAGGTTCTGCCAGGGCTGCTAGGTTGGGAATGAATCGGCCGCAGTAGGTGGCCATTCCAAGTAAACTTCGCACCTCAGAGGGATTCCGCGGGGTGCTCGCGGTCCAAATTGCTTCCGCCTTCTTCGGGTCCACTTTTAGCCCCTCTCGTGTGAACATGTATCCAAAGAAGTCGACAGCTTCTTGGTAGAACGAGCACTTCGACCTATGCAGGGTCAATCCGTGCTCCACCAGCCTCTGCAGCGTGGCTCTCAGATGGGTGTGGTGTTCCTCCAGAGTGTTAGAGTATATGAGTATATCGTCACTCAGGTTGATTACCCCACTCAACCCCGACAATACCTCCCTTATTGCGTTCTGGAACACTTCTGCGGCGGACGATACGCCGAAGCTCAGCCTCTTATATCGTCGGAGCCCGACGTGAGTTGAAAAAGTTGTTATATATCGACTTTCGGGTTCTAGCTCCAGTTGGTGGTACCCCGCGTTGAGGTCCAGCTTGGAGAACCACTTCGCTCCGTTTAGGTCAGCGACGATATCGTCCATCATCGGGGTGATATGGCGCTCTCTCTTCACGGCGGCGTTGGGGAGCCTCATGTCAACGCACAATCTGATGGCGCCAGGCTGTTTGGGTTTGGGCGCCACGACCAGCGGCGACACCCAGGGAGTCGGTCCTGACACCTTCTCAATGACTCTGAGATCTTCCAGTCTTTTGAGTTCGGCCTCCACTTGTGGTCAGAGGTTGAACGGCACTCTACGGTGCCTGAGGGCGACCGGGCGCACGGAGGTGTCGATGTGTAGCCGCACTTTCTTTCCTTTGAGTTTCCCTAGGCTGCTGAATAGTGCTGGGAATTCTTGTAGCATGCTGTCCGCATGTGATTGGTGGAGTTGGTTTGCGAAGAACACTAGCCCCAGGTCTTCGGCTGTTTGACAGCTTAGGAGTGTGCCCTTTTTTCCTTCTGTAATGTGGAATCGAGCTTCCTTCGAGTATTCGCCATTTACGATGGTGGTGCTGATGACCCCTCGCAGTGGCAGTGGGTCAGTGCCCCCTTAAGTGTAGATACGTGCGCTCGATGGTGCTAGTGCGGGCTTGGGTGACATTTGCTCATATTGTTCGGAGTCCATAATATCACTGACACCCCTGTATCTATGAGTGCTCGCATTTCGGTACCTTCGACGGAGACAGTGCACATTGGTGGCGGTCTTCTCTTTGTGGACACCCTGCTGACGTATGATATCACGTATACTTCGTCATCGTCGTCGTCTTCATAGCGCGGTCTTCTTTCTTGGGCTTGACTATCCGGGCGGGGGCGGATGTTCAGCTCCGGCGACAGTTGTCTGACTCGTTGTGTTAATGATTTGGGTCCATACCCTTCACGTGGTCTCGGGCGTTTGGCCTGTATCTCCCTCCTTGACATACTGCTACAAAGTGATTCAGCCTCGTTTTCAAAGTTTCCCGTGGTGGAGGTCATCCCGTCAGTGGCATTCCCTCAAGTCAGAAAAGCCCTCGACCACATTTTCGCGACGATGGGACTCCCTGAAGAGATAAAATCTGACAACGGGCCACCATTTCAAGGAAGAGACTTTCAAACTTATCTGGAAAACCTCCGAATACGTCATAGAAAGATCACACCGCTATGGCCCCAAGCCAATGGGGAACTAGAAAGACTCATGAGAACCCTTAACAGAGCCCTCAGGATCGCCGTAGACAGCCGAAATGATCCGGAAGCTGCTCTGGATCAATTTCTAAGTGCCTACAGACAGACCCCACATAGCACCACAAAATGTGCTCCAGCGCACGTGCTATTCAAAAAGGCACCCCGAGGCAATATACCGACTGCACCTACCTGGACACCCGAGACAAGGGACAGTGAAGCCATTCAGTCAAGGAGGCTAACAACCAACCGGAAGGCGAGTGCGGCTCGGCATGCCCAACAACCGGGCATAAGAGAAGGAGACACCGTGGTGGTCCAGGACCGCCATCAGGGTGGAAAATTCCGGACTCCTTATGAACCGGAGAGATGGACAGTGGAGAAAATTCAAGAAACCATGGTGATGGCGCGCCGAGGCCGTCAGACAGTCACCCGAAACATATCCTGTTTCAAGAAGGCGGGAGAGCTGGCTGGCGCTCCCGCAAACATCATTGAAGGATCATCTGAAGAGGCAGACAATCAGGACGAAGAAGGACCATGGGCTGAGGCCTCAGCCCCGCGACCGAGCCGAGGAGGGCCTGACGAAGGAGCCAGCCAAGCTGACACATCCCAGAACACCCTGGCAGACCCCCCGTCTCCAGCGCAGAGTGGCGAGGTGACCCCGGCTGGGGTTGCCGGCTCCCCTGCATGCAGAAGCCACCAATACCATCTGAGGCCCAATCCAGGTCCGAGCCAGAGACTAGAGACTTTGCCTGGACCTCACCATAGTGAGAGAGTAACCCTAAGGACTGACTAAATTGAAGGAGGGATGTAGAGAGCCACCCGGCCTCACACATACCTTGTATCAACTAAGACACGCATCCCCACATCCCCGGGGCGGGCTCGCTCCGGGGTATGTAATAAACAAGCGGAATACCGCTCGGGGTCTTTCCGGCTCACCTTTACTGAGTGTGTCTGCTGTCCTTTTGTGTGCCGAATATCCACGTGCGAGTCCCAGCCCCCGCACACCACATCTATGTACTATCACTCCCCTTCTTCTTCACCCACTCCGTGATACGGTCTCGGATCTGTGTTAGCCAGGCTCCTCCTGGAGCGTGGCTGGGCAAAAAGCGGGAAGGTAGGCCTCCTGGCTTCTTCATTCCTTCTTACTTCTTCAGGGTGGGCACACTAGTGATGCTCCCGTCCTCTGGCGTCTCTCAGTAGCTCTTCTCTGGCTCCCAAGTGCGCCCTTCCATTGTCTTCCGGGTCCTTTTTCCTCTTCCTCCGGGATGACAATACGGTCCTGGGCGTGGTCTTCATGAGTTCTGTCCCAGTTAAAGGGGCTGGCACCAAAATACACTGAGCCAGAATCAGGCGGTGCATTCTATTCTGTGTTCCATTTGTCAGTCTGCGGAGAAAGGAGAGGGGGTGTTTCAGGGCGCCCAGTCCACTACTCACTCTCTGGCTCAAGCTCCCCATAACATGTCACAGAACCATAACACATCTCCCCCACCCCGGATTCTCCCGATCTGGGCGAGGTAGTACTCTGAAGAGAAAGTCAGCACTCCGATTGTCCACTCCCCCTCGATGTCTGACCTCAAACTTAAAGGGCTCCAGGGACAGAAACCATCTGAGGACGCAGGGATTTTGGCTCATGTTCCTAATCATCCACTGGAGAGGAGCGTGACCTGTATACAGGATAAAAGAGCTGCAGTTGAGATAATATCTCAGTTTATCTACAGCCCATTTTATCGCTAGGCACTCCTTTTTATGGTTGGATATTTCTCCTCTCTAGGGAACAGTCTCCTACTGATAAAAAAGATGGGGTGGTCGACGCCATTAGGGGAAATCTGAGAGAGAACGTCACCCAACCCATAGTCAGAGGCGTCAGTGTGTAGCAGGAATGGTTTACTATAATCAGGTGAAGCCAGTACAGGACTAGTGGCTATGGCCTGCTTTAGTAGGGAGAAGGCCCGTAATGTCTTCTCAGGGGGAGGAGTAGGGTCTGTGTTTTGGTTGTTTTACGGAGTAGGTTTGTCTGGGCGGCCGCTATCTCTGAGTATTGAGGGATAAAACGCCTGTAATAACCCAGCCGCCCCAAAAAGGCTCTCAGTTCTTTCTTGGAGGAAGGAAAAGGAGTGTCCACAATGGCTTTTATCATCTCCTTTTGGGGGGCAATCACTCCATGACCCAAGACATAGCCCAGGTAATTGACTGATTGGAAACCTACCTGAGACATTTTGGAATTTATGTGAAGCCCAGCTTGTGATAGGAATTGTAGAATAGGGCTTAGGTGTTGTAGGTGCTCTTCCCACGTACGACTGAACACTACTATGTAATCTAAGCTTGCTGATGAAAAGGCCGGGTGTTCCGTGAGTACTGTATTCATTAGTCGCTGGAAGGTGGCATGTGCTCCGTGAATGCCAAATGGTAGAACTGTAAATTTGTAGAGGTCGTCTGATGTAACAAACACGTTTTTTTCTCTATCGCTTCCTTCAACAGGACCTGCCAGTAACCCTATGTTAAGTCAAAGGTTGTAATATAGCGTGCCTCTCCTGTTTTCTCTATCAACTCGTTGACACTGGGAATGGGGTGCAATTCAAATTTAGAGATTGAATTCAAGGCCCTGAAATCCATGCAAAAATTAATGTGAAGCACCATCAGGTTTGGGGATTATCACTATTGGGGATGACCATTAGCTATTGGAAGGACGGATGACCTCCATCTCCAACATAGACTTGACCTCTGGCCTTATAGCTTGTCTACGGGTGGCTGGTACTCTGTATGGGCGTTGTTTCACTACTCGCCCTGGGGAAGTCGAGATGGTGTGTTCGGTTAGAGAGGTCTTTCCCGGGCGGTCTGAGAAGATGGAGGAGAAAGGTTTCAAGACAGCGACCAAGGAGGTCTTCTCGGAAGTAGACAGCTCCTCATCCATGACTAACTGGTTTAGTGTACAGGAAGGGTTTTCTGGTTTGGAGGGTAGCTTTAGGTGAGTAGAGGAGGGAGGAGGATCTATCCATTCCTTTAAGAGGTTTACTTGATAGGTCTGGTTGTGTGAAAGCCGTATCTGCACTTTATAACTGGTTCTTCCCACCCTCCCTACTATCTGGTAAGGGCCCAACCACTCTGCTTTGAGTTTACTGGAAGAAGAAGGTAACATAATTAGGACCCAATCTCCAATGGCCAGTTGTCGCCATTTTTTCCCTTTGTCATAGAAGAATTTTTGTTGCTTCTGTTTCTTCTCTAGGTGGGAATAGGCAAGGTCGCTCAATGTCCCTATTTTGGACTTGAGGCTGTTGCTGTACTCAAGAAAACCTTGAGCCTCGTCTACCTCCTCTTTTTCCCAGGCCTCTTTTGTCATCACCAGAAGCGATTTCGGCTGCCTTCCGAAGAGCAACTTGTAAGAGGAACAACCAAGACTGCTCTGGACCTGGCTCCTGATTACATATAAAGCTAAAGGCAAAGGTTTGTCCCATTCCTTTAGTTCGTTACTCAACATTTTCTTGAGGATTAGCTTCAAGGTTCTATTGTACCTTTCAATGGGGCTGTCATTCTGAGGGTGGTATACTGATGTCTTGATATGCCTCAAGTTCAATGTTTTACACACCTCATTCATAAGACGTGAGGTGAAGGGAGTACCCTGGTCTGTCAGGATCTCCCGGGGGAACCCTACTCGGAAAAAGAGCTCAATAACCTTATCAGCTATGTTACGAGTGGTGGGGGCCAACATAGGGAAGGCCTCTGGGTTTGTGTGGTGTAATCTACCATAAGCAGGATGTACTGGTGTCCTTTTTGGGTTTCTGGGAGAGGACCTATCAGGACCATCCTGACTTGCTCAAAGGGAATGCATATGATGGGTAAGGGCTGAAGGGGAACAGGAAGGGGACGATAGGGGTTCTTTTTCTGGCAGACGCCACAGGTTTCACAATACTTCTTAATATCTCCATAAATTCCTGGCCGGTAAAAGTAGCTCAAAATGTTTTGCGTTACCTTCTCTGCTTCTATGTGACCCGCTGTGAGATGTGAGTGGGATCCCTGAAGGGTAGAGGGATGATTAACTGGGGGTCCGCATCCTTAGACCCTTTTCTGTACAACAACCCGTCTATGGTAATAAAGTGTGCGTAGTGCGTGGGAGAGACTTGGTCTGATTTTCGGGAATCTTGCCAAGCATGCTGTAGTGTGGTATCATTAGACTGGGCGAATTTAAATTTACTGTCCAGTACCAGGGTCCTGGTGTTACAAGTGCGGGATGGAGAGACCCCTCAGTGTTCCTCCATTTTTCTGGTGGTTTATGAAAGACTTTGGAGAGGAACATATTTAGGCAGCTAGGGTTGTCAGTCTCAATAATCAATTCCTCCGGAAGTCCCTCCAAAACCCCTACCCTGATGACATGGGGGGAACCTCAAGTCGGGGTGATCCTAAGTGAGGCTACGGGATATGGTTGCACGTCACCGTGTCGGCATCTGATGTGTACCAGACATAGGGCAATATTTGGGAAGAACATACCTATTCCCCTTGAATAACAGATTGTTTACACCCCGAATCTATGAGGGCCTTTACCTCTCTTCCATTCACCTTAACACTCACATAGAAGGCACTCCATATTTCTGCAGCATACAGGATGGAGCACGGTATATATCCTACCTCCATAGGCTCTTCATGGGTCTTCTTGCGAGAACATAGCCATGCTATATGTGCC
>NW_028250026.1:0-152309 GCF_964263255.1 Lissotriton vulgaris
TACAAAAGAAATTCAAAAACACAACAACCTGCCCCTTCCATCCCTCATCTTTCAATTGTGCCCATAGTGAAAAAGAACACAATGTCTTAGCCAACATCAGACAAAGGATCAGGAAAATTACTGCCTAAACTCTTACCCAAACCTCCAG
Source organism: Lissotriton vulgaris (assembly GCF_964263255.1). Lineage (NCBI taxonomy): Eukaryota > Metazoa > Chordata > Amphibia > Caudata > Salamandridae > Lissotriton > Lissotriton vulgaris. The sequence goes on from NW_028250026.1 coordinate 149, forward strand.
GGAAAAAAGCGACCTACAGGCCTAAAAAAACGATCCCTCCTTGAATATTATGCCCGACTTTTTTGTACAGGTTTTCCCCTGCGCATATTATTGAGGAAAATTACTAGGAAAGAGTATGGCGGGGGTGGGGGAGGGGCGGGGGACGGTGGGTGACTGGTGACGTGCATGTTTATTGGAGTGTTCCTTGTTGTCACTGCACTTTCATCACTGCATCTGCATATAATTTTTAATAAAGTATTGTACAATAAAATCCTTCACTGGCCTGAGGATGCAATATTTCAGCATGGTGTTAAAATGCACATTTGATATGGTTCTCCTAGCTCTGACAACATAACTGCTTTACATTGCTTTTCTCCAAAGTCTTTCTGGGGGTAAATATAGATCCAGGAAGCCCGCCTCGTGGCCAAGAAATACACTGCTCTCCCCAGAATACCCAGTGAGATACTGAGGCAGCAAGGTTTCTGTAGCCGCTGTCCAGGTGATTAAATTTTTAAGTCTTGACTACGCAGCGCGCATGCGCTGAATAGGAGGGGACCTCTTGGAATCGATCAGCTTTTTTGCACAAAAACGTGCATGCTTTGCATTGCTTTGAATTGCAAAGCGTGCACATTTGGCATTTCCCTTACAGGAGCGAGCTTTGGCAACTTTGGTTTGTAATTATCTTGCAAACAGATGGTGCCCCTGCTCGCTACCGCAAGGGAAACGCTGAGTGTGCTCTCAGCCGCACTTTCCCCACCCCTCCCATTGTTTACCAAGGGTCAGTTGACCCGCAGGCTACGCCGAGAGTGAGACGCATTTGTCACCGATTTACTATTGCATGAGTCTTGCTACTGTTCCTATACTCTTGAGCCGCCCTCTGCTGCGCTCGTGTTACTCTGCCTGACATTTGTGCTGTACTCACCCTCGTGAGCTTCTCCCCTAGTGCCATGTTGCATGCTTGCCTGCCCACCCCACTCCACGTTGCACTCTCTTGTCTGTTTCCCTTCCCGTGTTTTAAAGAACAGGGGTCCTAAGGATTCACAATATGACAAGAAGATAACAATATAGACTACAATCAGTGCTATATTTTTGAAAAAACGCCCAGCCGGACGTAAGTTTATTCATAAGATAATGTAGAGTTGTGTTGGCCCAAGGAGGGGCCAAGGTTAGTAGCAAGATAGGGTACAGTCCTGTACCTATCCCGAAAAGTTTAGAAGAGATAAACCAGGAAGAGGGAGATAGAACAAGGAAGAAGTTTTTCAGGCAAGCGAAAAGTTTTTGAGCCAGAAGGTGACTTGTAGTTACAGTAAATGCAGTTACAACAAATTCACCCTGCAGTGTCAACAATTTCAAATATACATATTAAGTCATATGCTACACTGCATATTGCGTCGACGTTTCGATCCCTAAGGGCTCATAATACACTGGGATCATCATCAGGACAATTTTACAGTTAGTGCCTGCAGTAAATTAAGAAAGCCTGGCGCTACTAATAGCAGTCGCCTTGGGTTGGGGTAATTCTTCTCACCGGAGGAAAGGTATTTCCACCCGGTTCGCAACATCAATTGCTGGCCACATTTAGTGTAGCCGTGTGGGGGGGGGGGAGTCTGTTATTTTCCGTTTTCGGAGGTCTCCTTTTGATGGATCCTCGTGGTTGCTAGCTACGTTTGTTGTAGCCGAAGGAGGGGAAAGGAGTAGGCGCTCTTCGTTTAGGATGCAGCTTCAATTCACTCCGTGAGGTTGCTTGCTTCTGGATGGAAGCAGCGGCGGGTTGGGCGAAGCTCGATCAGCTTCTGCCCCCTTCACAGTGGCAGCGCAGGTCCGCTGAGTCTTTCCCCTCCTTCGGCTACAACAAACGTAGCTAGCAACCACGAGGATCCATCAAAAGGAGACCTCTGAAAACGGAAAATAACAGACTCCCCCCCCACACGGCTACACTAAATGTGGCCAGCAATTGATGTTGCGAACCGGGTAAATACCTTTCCTCCGGTGAGAAGAATTACCCCAACCCAAGGCGACTGCTGTTAGTAGCGCCAGGCTTTCTTAATTTACTGCAGGCACTAACTGTAAAATTGTCCTGATGATGATCCCAGTGTATTATGAGCCCTTAGGGATCGAAACGTCGACGCAATATGCAGTGTAGCATATGACCTAATATGTATATTTGAAATTGTTGACACTGCAGGGTGAATTTGTTGTAACTGCATTTACTGTAACTACAAGTCACCTTCTGGCTCAAAAACTTTTCGCTTGCCTGAAAAACTTCTTCCTTGTTCTATCTCCCTCTTCCTGGTTTATCTCTTCTAAACTTTTCGGGATAGGTACAGGACTGTACCCTATCTTGCTACTAACCTTGGCCCCTCCTTGGGCCAACACGACTCTACATTATCTTATGAATAAACTTACGTCCGGCTGGGCGTTTTTTCAAAAATATAGCACTGATTGTAGTCTATATTGTTATCTTCTTGTCATATTGTGAATCCTTAGGACCCCTGTTCTTTAAAACAAGTTAAGTAACCCACGGTCCGAAGGTCCCCTACTGGGTTCCCTTGTGTCCAAAAACAATGTTTCCCTTCCCGTGCAACTCCTCCCCACACATGCCCTGTGTTGCTTCTTCCCTCCCTCCATGTTTCTTCAACCCCTTCCATGATTTTGCCTACCTGCATACTTTTCTCTTCCCTTCTGCAGTTTGTTTCCCAATCCAATTCGTAATCGTAAACAAAAAAAAAACCGAATCACTCTTCTTCCAGCGCATTTGCAGCCGCTCTTGTTTTTCTAATAATTGTTTTTCACATTGGCGACACGACGCTCTTGTACACGTGATCGGACAGGCTGTTTATCTCCCTGAAAAGTTCCTCACCTCCCCCGCCTCTGAAGTCTGATGATCCCCCACTTCTTGTGTGGCTGGTAAACGTGCAGACGGGCTGCCTTCAGCCGCAGCCACCCTCGGTTGCCCCAGGGGGGATGGTCTGCCAGGCTGGGAACGATGGCTGTAAAATGGCAGCCGCTCCTATGTGGGAAACATCTTGGGGTGTGGATTCTGTTCTCACTGCCCACTGCAGGCCATACAACGTGCGGCAAATGCTTATTTTCAATTTCTGGAAGGCATTCACTTCCCTTACAACTTCTCTGAGGTACTACAGGGCGCAAGCGTGTGCCCGTCGCCTGCCTCGCAGTGGGATCGAGGGCCTGGTTTAATCGTACGATCTGTAATCTAGGGCAGTGCAGAACCCCAAAGTTATTTAGCAGGCACACGTTGTATATGTGTTATTGTTCCTTAAGTTCACAAGCAGCGAATGGAATGATATTTAATCCTGTGAAGAGCATCTGTGACATCCATGCCCCTAGTGTGGGCAGCGCCGCTACTTGCAGGTCAAAATTGAACACACTCACGACCAGTATGTTGCAGTCGTGGCTTAAACGTACGTGTGTTGATCAATGTGGCAGGCTAGGCGGGATTGGCTGTAGGGTTTCCAGGAAGTGATGCAAGGGTAGTGGTTTGTTCCACTGATTCCTGACTTTTTGCGTGCGGTGTCACGGTGATTCTTAATTTGTGTGCACCATGTGCCTTTGGGTTTGTTATCCCCTGGAAGGTGTGTCCTAGAGGTCTATTATTTTGCTTCTCTTACCAATGTTGTTGTGTGTGTTCACAATGAGACCACACTTCATTGGCTCAGGTGTGCTGTGATGTCACCCCGTTCTACAATGAAAGTCTGGTCTTCCAGAACCTGTTCTTGTTATGGTTAATCCAATATGACTCAAAAACATGGTCCAATAGACAGTGCAGCACATTGCTAGTTTGCTGACTTTAGCTTTCTTTTACAGGTCTCTTCAGTGGATAAATAAAGCAGTAGTCTGCTTCACGATTTGATCGGCGAGCAGTTCAAATGGCAGTGTGAGTCGCCTGTATTCTCTCTACATCCACATCGATAGGTCATGTGAAATGGAGAAAAAAATGGTGGGAAGGGGTTAAAAAATAAGTAAATAGAGCTTAAAGGATGCAGAAAATGTTTTTTGTTTTTTTCGTTCTCAAAGCTTATACACAGCACGTATATCACCTTCCCCTGAATCCTTTTCTGAAATGCTTTCATCCGATTATCAAGCCACAGTAAAACATAGTGCGCACATTTCGGAAAGGCCCCTTACTGGTTACAAGGACTGCTATTTAAATGGCCGCAAGATCAATTTTTCTTTGCGCTTTTATAGTAAGCGCTAGTTATCCAATAGGACGTATTTACTTGCTGGCATTGGAGGAGAAAACCAGCATTGGCATAGCCAATAGGTCTCGCTTTGGGGACCTTTTAAGTATTTAGTTATGCTACACAATATCTTTGATGCAACATCATCAACTGTTCATGGCTTAACACTTATAAACACTTATAAGGTCTGAAAGGCGAGACCTATTGGCTATGCCAATGCTTGTTTTAGATAGCAGTAGAGCAGTCATACTACCATGTTTCTGTACAGGCGATTTTTAAACACTGAACTGAAAGGCATGCATTCGGCAAGATCAATCTGTTATAGTACCCAAGAATCCGCCTGTAACAATTGCAGTTGCGACCGGCAAGCTTCGCCGGTGGGGGTGGGGGTGGGGGCTGCCGCAAGTACTTCAAGCTATGGTTCACAACCTGGTGCTCTTTTATTTCTGTATATTACAAGGTAATACTTATGACTGCTGCATTATTGGAGGCATGTGCCCTTTGCTAACGCCTAAAAACAAACGTTAATTTTTTCATCGGTATTAAGATTGTTTAGAGAATGCTTATCTCAGTCCTTGTCCGACTTTGCAAATTTCAGGAAATAAACTAGTTAGTAACTATCTTGAAAGGAAAGGACATTTTTAAAGTTCAGCAGATAATATTTATGGAAAAATCAAACTTGATGACTTTTCTTTAACCCTCGCCCCTGAAGACATCCTTTCCGAAAGGAGGGCTGAATTCAGAAAACAATGAGTTGTGAAAACAAAGCTCCTGTTGAATTAACAAAAAGACTCGTGCAGCGGGTCGGAAGAATAATGTTGAGTTTGCTAGTCAGGAACAGTACCATAACAGGAATATGAAAACAACCGCCTAGACACACAAAGAGTAGATGAAAAACAGAAAGGGTCAAGGCAGCAGACCGGGTCAAGCACTACAAGTTCTGTGTTTCTAAGTTTTAGGTCGGTGCAATACTTCTTCCTACACCTGCTACCAGTAGGTGTTTAGGTCAAAAGATCCAAATGCAAAAAATGGAAGGTGCACTCAATGAGAGTCCAAAGGAAAGAAAGTATATTGTTTATCTTCTTCTTTATTAGCAGTTTTTTTCAATTACAGGCACAGCCAACGCGTTTCGTTCCATTAACCTTGTGGAACTTCGTCAGGGCGAATTGATTCAGTATTGAAATTGGGATCTATGCAGACCCACCTTGTGGATCGCAAAATAGTAGCTTCCAGGTATTCAAAGGCATGTAACCTTCATTTATATAGAGAAGGTATAGTCAAATGGATACGACTTGGTGCGTCCAGTGGCAGTTCTTATGCTATATCTCGCAGTCTTCAGGGTGCCGGTGATCTAGGTAGGAAACTGATTCAAGATGGGGTAGGCATTCACAGGCAATCTAATATTCGCGAAGATGGTATCCTGTTATTCCCCCTAGTGCCAGGCTCCAATGTAGGCATCAATTTAAAAAGGAAGAGGTCACCGGTCCGTAATAAAACTCGTCCCGGGACGCCGCCACGAGACGCTACATGAATTTGGAGCACCCAACTGCAGGTGCACAGTGGTTATCACCGCGAACACCGAGTTTTATTACGGACCGGTGACCTCTTCCTTTTTAAATTGATGCCTACATTGGAGCCTGGCACTAGGGGGAATAACAGGATACCATCTTCGCGAATATTAGATTGCCTGTGAATGCCTACCCCATCTTGAATCAGTTTCCTACCTAGATCACCGGCACCCTGAAGACTGCGAGATATAGCATAAGAACTGCCACTGGACGCACCAAGTCGTATCCATTTGACTATACCTTCTCTATATAAATGAAGGTTACATGCCTTTGAATACCTGGAAGCTACTATTTTGCGATCCACAAGGTGGGTCTGCATAGATCCCAATTTCAATACTGAATCAATTCGCCCTGACGAAGTTCCACAAGGTTAATGGAACGAAACGCGTTGGCTGTGCCTGTAATTGAAAAAAACTGCTAATAAAGAAGAAGATAAACAATATACTTTCTTTCCTTTGGACTCTCATTGAGTGCACCTTCCATTTTTTGCATTTGGATCTTTTGACACAAAGAGTAGATCATTGAATTCAGTGATCATTCTAGTTGTTTTTTTTTCTTCTAATGGCCGGTTTCTAACCTCTTAAGTGCTGCGCCTATTCCAACGGCACCACTACCTCAGGAGTGCTGCCGACGGCCGTTGGACGTTCGAACCTCACCTGCGCAATGGAACGTTCAGCACTGGAGCTGGACGTTCCATAGCTGCTAAGAGGTTAAGCGGTCGCTCCACACGCTGCTCCCTGCCTCTCATTGCTGGTATCGTAGCGATCTCGCCTTGCATTGCTTCAGCCGCCATATTTATTTCTTTTACTTTGGTAGCGACAGATTGCCCCGCCTGCCTGCATAATTATTTCATTTACTCTGGTAGTGATAGATTGCCCCGCCTGCCTGCATAATTATTTCATTTACTCTGTTAGCGATAGATTGCCCCGCCTGCCTATTACTAATTATAAATTGCTGAGGTATTCTTGATCGTAGCGCTTGATTGCCAAGGTGCGCTTGTTGAACTTGTGCTGCTGCGCTACCTGCAGTTTCATTTTGCCTGATTGTGCCGGCGCCACTGCCATTTGCTTCGCGCTATTGCCGATCGTGCCCCAGTCCCGTTTGGTTACCGGCTTGCGGCCATTTTTGTTGTTGTTGTTTGTGCCTCTCTGCCCTGATCTCCACCCCGCTCCCGCCTCCCAGATGACCCTCCCTCCCACTGATACTTACTGCCCCGCTCCACCGTGGCTGCGTTGTGACCATCCTGCTCCCTGCAGAAGCGGTCGCTCCACACACTGCTCCCTGCCTCTCATTGCTGGTATCGTAGCGATCTCGCCTTGCATCGCTTCATCCTCCATATTTATTTCATTTACTTTGGTAGCGACAGATTGCCCCGCCTGCCTGCATAAATATTTCATTTACTCTGGTAGCGATAGATTGCCCCGCCTGCCTGCATAAATATTTCATTTACTCTGGTAGCGATAGATTGCCCCGCCTGCCTGCATAATCATAATTATATCACTTACTTTGGTAGCAATAGATTGCCCGCCTGCCTATTACTAATTATAAATTGCTGAGGTATTCTTGATCGTAGCGCTTGATTGCCAAGGTGCGCTTGTTGAACTTGTGCTGCTGCGCTACCTGCAGTTTCATTTTGCCTGATTGTGCCGGCGCCACTGCCATTTGCTTCGCGCTATTGCCGATCGTGCCCCAGTCCCGTTTGGTTACCGGCTTGCGGCCATTTTTGTTGTTGTTGTTTGTGCCTCTCTGCCCTGATCTCCACCCCGCTCCCGCCTCCCAGCTGAAAATCCCTCCCTTGCCCCTCCCCTTCCACTATCCACATATGACAGATGCCTTTGCGCGCAGCGTTCACGCGCAGCGGACGATCCCCATGCGCGCCGAAGTTGCACCAAATGTAAGCCCGTCTACGCCCGTCCGCGCCTGGACCGCGCCCAGCGCCAGACCCCCTGGTCCTTGCAATACACACCCCACCCGCTTAACGTATAACGCCGCTACTCTCCTTGCCCTTAACCCCAGACGCACCCCACAATGCTGCGTAGTTACCCCAGGACACACCCACGGACCATTCGCATGCCACTCATGCAAGTTCGCCTGCATCAGGACCCACACCAAATCCTCCTCCACCAAACACAGCTCCGACCCTAACCACCTGAAGTGCATCCAGCTGAACACCCGCTCGGTCCACAAACACGCCACTGAACTCTGGGACCTACTCGATACCACATCACCGGACGTCGCCTCCCTTACAGAAACCTGGATGAACGCATCATCAGCGCCCGACATCGCCATAGCCATCCCGGACGCTTACAAGATCATCCGAAAAGACCACACCAACCAAACAGGAGGAGGCATCGCCATCGCTCATAAGAACACCATCCGAATCACGACCAGCTCCGACGATAACCTCGCGACCGCCGAACACCTTCACTTCCAGATCCACACCGACCCCAGGACCACACTTAGAGGCACCCTCATCTACAGGCCACCAGGAACCCACACACAATTTAATGAAGACATCACTGACTTCATCAGCCCACATGTCCTCCCCTCCGAGAACTACATTTTACTGGGAGACCTCAACTTCCACCTGGAAAAGATTAACGACAACCCCACCACCACCACCCTTCTGGACAACCTGGCCAATCTCGGACTCAAACAACTTGTTGACACCCCCACCCACCCACCTTGCCGGACACACGCTCGACCCTATCTTCACCTCCAGCAAACACATCTCCTTCGATCACACCACGGCTCTCCACTGGACGGACCACAGCTGCGTTCACTTCAGCTACAAAAAGACCACGACCCACATCCCACCACAACCTATTCCTCGAAGAAACTGGAACAAAATCACCACTGACCAACTCTTCACATCGCTTAACCAAAACCCCCCCCGCCATGTCATCGGACCCAAACCAAGCTGCCACCAAACTCACACAATGGATCACCCACAGCGCTGACAAATTAGCACCCTTGAAAAACCACCAGATCAAACAAGGTAGCAAAAAGGCCTCTTGGTTCAACGATGACCTTAAGAAATCCAAGAAGTTATGTCGTACCCTCGAGAAAACCTGGAGAAAAAAACCCAACCACTAACAACCTGACCACCTTCAAGGACGCCACCCGCAAACACCACCAACTGATCCGATCCACCAAGAAATCAGCATTCAAGGATCGACTCGACAACAACACCCACAACAGCAAAGAATTATTCAACATCGTCAGAGAATTTACCAACCCCACCACCGGCACCAACGACATCACTCCCTCCCAAGACCTCTGCGACTCCCTATCCTCTTTCTTCCACAACAAAATCGCCGACATTCAAAACAGCTTTGGAAACCTGTCCGAAGAACAACCCCTCCACCCACCTCCGAACCAAAACAGCACTCACAACCTTTGCGCCTGAAACCCAATCAAGACTGAAGACACCATCCGCCTGATATACTCCATCCACTCAGGATCGCCAACCGACCCATGTCCCCACCACATTTTCAACAAAGCAGACTCCATCATCGCACCCCATCTTTGCGATGTCATCAACTGCTCCTTCAACTCCACTACCTTCCCAGAAAGCTGGAAACATGCCGAACTCCGCGCCCTTCTGAAGAAACCCACAGCGGACCCCTCTGAACTTAAGAACTACCACCCCATCTCACTCCTCCCCTTCCCGGCCAAAGTCATCGAGAAAGCCGTCAATAGTCAGCTCGCCGCCTTCCTTGAATCCAACAATTCACTTGACCCCTCACAGTCCGGCTTCTGAGCCAAACACAGCACCGAAACCGTCCTTATCGCTGCTACAGACGACATCCGAACGCTACTGGACAACGGAGAAACAGTTGCCCTCATCCTACTTGACCTCTCCGCCGCCTTCGACACAGTCTGTCATAACACCCTCATACAACGCCTCAGCAACATCGGAATACAAGGAAAAGCGTTGGAATGGATCATCTCGTTCCTCGCCGGAAGAACCCAGAGAGACCGCCTCCCCCCATTCAAATCAGAGGCAACCGAAGTCATCTGCGGCGTACCACAAGGATCATCACTCAGTCCCACCCTCTTCAACGTGTACATGAGTCCCCTCGCATCCATCGCGCGACAACACAACCTCAACATCATCTCCTACGCTGACAACACCCAGCTGATCCTCTCCCTCACCAAAGACCCTAACACCGCCAAAAACAATCTACACGAAGGAATGAAAGAAGTAGCCGAATGGATGAAGAACAGTCGTTTAAAACTAAACTCGGACAAAACGGAAGTCCTCATCTTAGGATCATCCCCCTCTGCATGGGACGACTCATGGTGACCACCGGCTCTGGGTACAGCACCCATACCTACAGATCTCGCACATAACCTGGGCTTCATCCTAGACTCCTCCCTATCGATGACCAGACAAGTCAACGCCGTCTCATCATGATGCTTCAACATCCTACGCATGCTCAAAAAAATCTTCCGCTGGATCACCACAGAAACAAGAAAGACAGTCACCCACGCACTAGTCACTAGCCAACTAGATTATGGAAACACCCTCTACACCGGAACCACAGCCAAACTACAGAAAAAAACTTGCATCCAAAACGCCTCAGCCAGACTCATACTGGACATCCCCCGTCAAGCTCACATTTGCGGTCATCTGAAAGATCTCCACTGGCTTCCCGTCAACAAGAGAATAACGTTCAGTCTCCTCACCCACGCACACAAGGCCCTCTACGACCTAGGACCCGAATGCCTCAACAAACTACTATCCTTCTACACACCCACCCGCCAACTACGTTCATCCAATCAAGCACTCGCCACAATCCCTCGCATCAATAGATCCACCATGGGAGGAAGATCTTTCTCCTACCTAGCAGCCAAAACCTGGAATTCTCTCCCCACTCACCTCCGCCTCACACAGAACCACCTCTCTTTCAGAAAGCAGCTAAAAACCTGGCTATTCGATAAATAATGCGCCCACCCTCACTCAAGCGCCTTGAGAACCTCTGGGTGATTAGTGCGCTATACAAATTACTGAACTTGAACTCGTGTGAGGAGTGTGTCTTCCCTGCGTACATTGGCAATTCTGCGTTCTGTTTTGTGAAGAGAGTTTGGATGGTAACCTCTCTTTCTGAATCGTTGTTTCATGTCTGAGATGTTGGCTTTGAATTCTAAGTCCTTGCTGCAATTTCTTTTTGCTCTTAAATCACTGGCTGAGTGGTAAGGTTCCTAGTAATTATTAGGCTCTCTTTTCCTTTCTGTTCACTTACGCTTATTCTTTGAGCACATTTGGGCACTCGAGCTTAATCTATTCCTTATTTTTCTTGCCCCTACCTTACATCTCCTTGCCTATTTGACTTAACTTTTCTTTCCACAACATCTAAAGCAACATGCTTTTTTAAAATTTTTTATTTCTACCCTTATTGTAACGTATACTGTGCTCTTTCTATTGCCTTTTTTTCTTTTTCTGCAGCTCACAGACATTTATTTAATGCCACAGGTATTGAGCAATCAACATTTCTAAGACCTTTATCGTTTAAACTTTTTCTCATGTAGAAATAACTTTAATCCAAATCACACAAACAACGGTCAAATTTGCCTCACTTTCCCTTCTATCCTTAAAAGGTTTGACACAAGTTTTTTTCACAGTTCCAAGGATAACATCACTCCTTTTATATGCCATTTCGCATGTTTCACCTGAGGTTGGTTGGGTTTCCACGTGTGCTTTTTATCATTCTTTTTAAATCACAGGGCTCACGTTGTAAAGCCCCCGTTTATACTTGCGAAACACATGTATCATTGCAATTTATTGTATCCATTCCCAGCCCTGAAGAAGTCGCGGAGCAATTCTCTATGTGCGAGGAAACACACATCGGTTGGCTTGTTCTACCGTGCTCTTACGCTTGAAAAGGATTAAAAGGTTCAACTTGATCCACTCAAGACCTTTTCCTTTCATCTCGAAGAAACTTATTTTGCTGTACTGACATATTGTGATTACACGATCTCTACTCTTTGTGTGCCTAGGCGGTTGTTTTCATGTTCATTGCGTGTGGTTTCTCCACACCATAATAAGGGGTTTTAGGGCATATCCCCTTGCCTGGTTTGCACCATATTTTTCTATTGGGTTGTATGCTGAGCGCCTATGCAAATCCCTGTTTCCTACAAAAAAAACCCTCCTTTATATCCATAACAGGAATAGTCGCTCATCCTTTGAGGTCTATATTCCACTGCGTCAGTAAACACTAAGAAGAAAGACTATTACCTAGTGACCAAAACAGCCCTCCATCCAACTGTTCATCACTAGGGGCTTTCTATACCATTTAAAGAGCCACAACGTATAGCCATATATAATAGTGAGACCTTTTGATTTTAATCAAATATAACACATAGGATGGTGGGCAATTACAGCGCCGCCAAAGATTCATGCAACAAAAGATCTGGCCGTCCCTGAACGGTCAGATCTGGAGACAACAGCAAACTTTCTTTGCAAAAACATAGGCAAGTTTGTAGCAAAGAAATGGGACGGAGATGTGCGGTTACTTGTAGAAACACTTAAAACAAGTTATGCATTTTGTCGCGGTTTTCTGCTTTTGTTATTCAGATTGTGTTGGACTTAGCCCTTTTTGCAGGGTCATCCCTGAAATTATTGCCTTCCTTTTGTATTTTTTTCTGACCTGTTGGCTGTTTTATGACTCTGGGCACTTTACCGCTGCTGATCAGTGCTAAAGTGCATATGCACTCCCCATTGTTAATTGATGTATGGATTAGTGACTCCATGATTGGCTGGTTTGGTTTACTGGTTACTGAGTGTGCCCAGGGCTTGTACATCAAATGCTGCTGGTGGGCTTGCGGTTACAAATAAAGGGTAAACCCAAAATCCCTGGGACCTGGGTCCAAGACAGTATATATTACGGCGGTCCCAGTATTAGAACATTGAAATAGTGTCAAAAGGGAAAGGATACAATGATATTCAAATTAAGGAATCAAAGCAGGAATATATTGATGTTAGTGTTATTTAATCACACTGACCCTAGCTCATAGTTTGTCAGAAAAACATTGAAGGACATACATTTTTGTAAAAACATCATCATTGCAGTGCCCAAAGGGGAACGTGGAAGGGGAAGGATGGTGATTCAAGTGAAATAGTGAGGTAAATAGAGTATAGGTGGTGATAAAATATCACAAACATTCAGGTATATACTATTCACATGCCAGGAAACCAAAAACAATTTTGCCATGTAAAACACGAATCCACAGTAAAGTAAGTACTGTTGAAGAGACTGGCATTAGCGAAGTGTCTACGTTTCGACCCCTGTGTGTGTGTGTGTGTAGGTTGTTCCAACCCTTACTGGTGGGGTCTTCCTTAGGACAAATGTGGGGAGTGTGGGGGGACGGGGCAACGTGAGTGGCTACGAAGGGACCTCTCACAAATCAATGGTGTAGGGTCATATGGGCTCCGTGGTTCCCAAAAATGTGAAGGAGAGAGTGAGAAAACACTCGAAAGATAAATCCGGCAGGTTTTGTCCAGACAATTCACAGATCCAAAACTCTGTGGTACAAACCCCGTATCATAGGAGTATCAGAAATCCCGAATGAATCAAGGGAGTCTGTAGATCATTCACTCCTCCGTTTTTTCTCTGAATGTTGCGATCAACCTTCCCTTTTTTGCATATTAGTCACCCCTATGGTAGGCCCAAGGGCAGGGTATATCATAGGTAAAAGGTAGGACAAGCCCTGATGTGTGTGGCGTGTCCGAATAGTGAATTACAGCCATTTTCATTTTTCACTATTGCAAGGCTACCTGTTCCCCATAGGCCAGAATGGGCAGTTGGATTATTACATCTTATAATTCTAACGGAATCAGGTAGAAATTCGAGTTTAGTATGCCTGAACTCAGAATGATAAAATACATATTTTCGTGCAATTGGTTTTAACATTCTGTGTTTGAAAATACCACTTTTAGAAAGTAGGTATTTTCTTGTCTAACCATCCAAACCTGCCTCTGCTAGGTTGTGTATTTATTGTCTGGAGTTTGAGTGACAGGGGCTGGGGGATTCCAGGAGACAGGGTGAGTCAGCCCAGTAGTGAATAGAGAGATCTGCATCTAGATGAGGGAGGAGTTGCACCTGGGACCTGAATAGGACTGTGCCTGCCCTCCACAATGCTGGCTCCACCTCCTGTGGTGCATCTGCTGTCTCTGCCCTGGACTGTGACAGGAAAGAAGGAATCATGTCAACAGAGTGCTCCAGGACTGACCATAACTGGTTTGGACTAGGCAAAGGCCTCTCTGCCTTCAGTAAACAAAGAGAAACTGTGTATAAAAGAGGGGAACCAAACACAAGAGCATTAGATCACTTTTGGGACAAGAAGAAGAAACCTTTGCTGAGGAGTGGAACCAGAGAGACGGAGGAGAAACTATCCCTAAGCTGAAGTGCTGCTTGGGAGATTGGCCTGCAGTGGTTGCCTGACTTCCAAAGAAAGGAGAGAAGAACTTTGTGTGTACTTTCATCAACTTGTGTAAGGATCTCCAAGGGCTTGAGAACAGAGCTTGCCTCCTGCTGAAGTCTCAGGGAGAACAGACTTCACCCACCAGCTCCCCAAGAGTTCTCTCGAAGTGCCTGCAGTTGTGCTGGACTTTTTGAGGACTTGCGTGTCGCAAGGAGCTGGAAGCACGACTCAAGAACAGGAAGAGCGTCGCCGAACTGCCGCTGCACAACACGCTAGAGAAGAGGATAGACGTCGCAGAAGACTCCGCCGCATCACAGGGAAGCGTGTCGCAGGAGAAGAGTATCAACATCCCATCAGATGCCGCCGCATCTCCAAGAAGCGTGTCGCAGAGCCTGTCGTGGCTCGCATCGTTTAAAGCAACTCGCATCGCCGGAGAAGAGGATCGACGTCACCGCAGATGCCGCCGCATCATCGGGAAGTGTGCTGCATCAAGGAGAAAAAGCGCCAACTTTGTTTCTGTGCACCAGATCTTCAACGCATCACCGTCCTTGCGTGTAAGGGACTACCTCATCACCTTTCCTGCAACGCTTTTGTTGCCCTACGTGTCGCATCTTAAGGTACATTGACTCAAAGTGTCGCATTTTAAGATCTAAAGAGAACTAAGCGAATTCTACCATTTTAAGTACAGTCTTGTGGATTTTTGTCGTCTGTGGTCTTGTGATAAGTCTATATAAAGAATACTTATTTTTAATACACAACCGTGTGGTGTCCATCTGTAGTGTTGTCACTGGGTTACTGTATGTGTGAAATGCTTTACACACTGCCTCTGAGATAAGCCTGTCTGCTCGTGCCAAGCTACCAAGGGGGTGAGCAGGAGTTATTTTAAGAGTATACCCCCTTACCCTGGCTAGAGGCAAGGGTCGCTATTTGTCACAAGTACCTACCTGTGCCAACTAGAGACCCCCAAATCTAACTCATAGTTTACGAAATTGGTATGTCCGTGCAGAGTGATGGTGACTGTAATCTCAGTCTGAAGATTAGGGGTGGGCGATAAATTCCGTTCCACTGGCAGAGATGAAGTAGTTTGGCCTCTCCGTGTTACGTATGTAACGCAGAGTTCGGGCCAAATTCTGCCAAACGCCATGTGGTGGAGTATTTTCTCACACGTGGCTCGACAACAGTAAGGTGGTGAGCGAGAATTGGCATCCCCTAGCACAATTTTCAGGCGCTAGGAGGACACCTGGCAAGATTTTCCCCAATGGGGGTGGTCACAACTATTTGCTGTGAGAAAGCTGCCGCTTGAATGCGAAAGCTTTGCGAGGCAGCAAAACCGGCATCCTCAGGTGTGGTGCATGGTGTCGTTCAGCAAGGAACAAACTCCCAGTGCTAAAAACAGCACAAGCACCGTGACATCCACATTTCTACCCTTTCGCAGAATCTTGTGGAGTTTGCATGCAGCTCAGTGGAATTCAGTGGACTGAAACTCCATGATTTCAGCCCACCCCAAACCCCCCTGGACTTACTCGGAGCAAGGTAAAAGTCGTTTTTATATGTCGAACATAACTCGCACACAAAACAACTTTCACAATACTGGTTACTGCAGCAATGAAAGCAACAAAAGGAAAATAAAAATGTCACCCTCCTAGAAAACTGAAATGTCAGGTCAGCTCAAACACTCATCAGAAGCCACATCTGACAGTGTCAACTAAAGAAAACCTGCACTGCAACATAAGAAACCCACGCAAGCCAGAGAAAGGAGTACGTATTTTTCTGTGTGGAAGAGTTTGAATAAACCCTGAATTTTTGACTGATCCCCACACATATGGCTAAATTCCATTACCAACCTCATGACTTGGAAAAGGTACAGGTAAAAGGTACTGCAATGACCATCATAGTTGGATTGTGAACCACCAATGCATCAGGCACATGGTAAGCCAGGCTTGGTTTGAAAATTAGCACAATAGCAGGGTAAACAATACGTAATATTCTGCAAAGAACGCAATATTGGTATCATTAAGACCTGTTGCAGTGATGGTGAGGTCTTTCAGGCCTTGATGTGCTAAAAACAAATTGCAATAAAATTTGTGCTTAAAAAAAAAAAGATATGCAGCAGTAAGAGACTGATTAGAAAGATAAGAGTTCAGAAGTAACAAATAAACAGATCTTCATGAAAAGGGTGATTTATTACATTACCCAAAACACACTCCACGAACAACACGCTACTATTTATTACACTACTAAACTATTCATTTAAAAGCTTCTGGCATTGATTTCTCCTTATCCAACATATTTTCCCCAATAATCAACTCACTCTTTTAGTCCCAACCTCGCCATATATTTTGAGACCACGTTCCAGATTATCTCATATCATCGTGGCCCACGTTCGGTCTCTAGTTTCTCACTTTTATATTAGTCTTGTTCTCTTGTTGGACCTCACCCCACTAAAATGTTTTCATATATGTTCTGCTTCCAAATCCAGCACCTGCCGGCACAAGCAAAATGCTGCAAACGTACATAACGCCATGATTGCCCACCACAGACTACCATGGTTTCGTGTGTACTCAAATGTATAACAGAACACTATCCTTGAAAGTGTGGCTCTTGCAAACCAGGGCTAGGCTTTCAGAGAACCCCCGAAGTGCATCAGTGAAAAAAAGATTTGCTGAAACTGTGCCTAGTATAGACATGGTCATCAAGGGCGCTGGTATAGGATGTTGTAATAGCTGCTAAATATAGCTTCTAAAGCGCGCTCAATATCACTCAAGGGCTCTCCTGGTCCCCAGACAATCATCAGTTATTGATGTGCTTACTCAAATAAACGTCGGCCGTCATGCAGTGTCTGGCTATTAAAGCAGAACAAGCTGATGCACGGCTTCTGAAAAAAGTGTTTTCTCTTTTGGAAACCACGCAGTAGTCAGTCGCGCCACATCAAACCGACTTACGTACCTAACTGGAGCGGTTCTCATAAATCAGATTAGAGTGGAAGAGTAAGAAAGGATAAGTAATTACTAACTAATCCAGTCCAGGTTGTTTTTCACAGACAGGATACCACTGCAATCACAAATTCAACACTACACGGATGTCTCCTAGTCAATATCAATTAAAGCCTTAATTTTGAAAGATAATATCGTGCATGATCCCAGAAAGATTCTTCTAACGATTTTCAGTTTTATTTTTATGACTTTTTTTAGCAGACATCAATACTATGAAGTTAGAGTTCCTGCCTCGTAGTTTTTATCTAAATAAATTACTCAATATTGATTTTCAGAAGTGTCTCATTATCAATAACCTAGTGTACTTAGTCACTGGCATTCTAAGGACGGAATAGAAAGTATAAGATAATCATTCAATGCAAATTAACATTTAGAATTCCCCATAGTTCTCTAGGGCCAGCTGCAAACTGTGTGGTTTAGTCAACGGGACGAGATCTAGTCCCGTCTATGGAGCACATGCGTGCCCACTTGGAATTCCGCTGTGATTTGGGGATCCTTTTGCACGTTATTCCCTTCTGTCCCAGTTTGTTTGTGGGGTTTGACATAACTATGGCCATCGATGGTGTTGTGCATCATGCCCACGGTTTCATGTGAGATATGTTTCAAGTCAGATTGGGATGCGATCAGTCTGCTTTATAGTACCACCTAACGTGCAACAATAGCTTCCTGTGGAAAGCTTGGGGAGTTGGGGAAACTGTATGATCTCGTCCATTTTCTGCTCGGGCCAAAAAGATTGCGTCCCAGGTGTTATGCTCCACCGTCCTACTCCATGTCATTTTCGCCTGCTGAGGGTGTCATTCTCAGCAGCCACCTATCTCTGCAAGTCTTTTAACCAGGATAACACAGGAGGCCCTGTTGAGGTCCTTCATATCATGGCTAGCATCCTCTTGGCTAGGACATATGCCAGGACAATAAACTTATTGCAAGACTTCTTTTTTTGACCTGGGCAAAAGTCCAAGCAAAAAGGGTTCTGAACACACGTCAGCTGCCTGTCCGTAATCTTCGACATGGAACACTATCTTGCACCAGTATTCCCGGCTCGATGGACATTCCTATTTTTTGTGACAGAAGTCTCCTTTGAGGGCCCTGCAATTGAGGCAGGTATCTCCTACTCCAGTGTGTGTTCATTCTACACAGTGTTGCGTCCCATCATTCCCTGGGTTTCAAGACATCTGCTTGGGACAATTTGAGCAGGGACACTACTTTCTTGCCCTTCCCGTGTGTCAACATGTGCTGCATACGTTCAGATTGTAAATTCTCATTTGACTCCATTCCCAAGTCAAATGTGTTGCTTTGACAATAGCGTTGTATGTTATCAAGTGGACCACTATTATGCCGACATGTCTGTTGTGCTGTCAAATGTGCCGTCAATCCCGGTCTCCAATAGAACACTTATCTAAACATACTCCCCCCTCTGTCCATGGAAGCCTGCCCTGTATTCGGAGGAAATCTCAAAATTGTGGTAGGCACCATACCAGAGTCTTTGGAGTGTATGGTGGGGATGCGCCCATGTATATGATACTTCTGCCTGGAATGGCTGGTGATCTTCCCAACTTTCAGGCGGTATGTTGCTTGTCAGACAACAAGTGTGGCCTCACGTTTGAGGAAGCAGAGAGCTTAGCATCCAGGTCCTCAGTCCTAAAACTTTTTGTTGGCCATTACAGCAGAGAAGACAGATAATATTTATTATTCGGCACCCCCAGCCCTCCCTTCTTTACTTTTAGTCTTTTTTGAGGCCACTCTTCCTGCCTGTGCCCCAGACTGTGCAGTTTGGTAAACAACTTACAGTATATCACGACTGGTAATATCATACAAAAGTACAGCCATTTGAGCAGTAAGATCATTTTTGAAATCGCCACCCTGGCTACAGGGGACAGGGGTGAGCACATGGCAAAGGGAGAAACATTTTTGTATGGCAGCCACCCATCTGCTACCTAGCAGCAGTTCATCCAGGTGATACAGTGGCACTCAAAGAAACCTGAACGGTCCCCAATTCCCATTAGAACGGAAACATAGGCTAATGGGCGTAGTGGATAGAGGCAGAATTTGCCATTACCCATCTTAAAACTTCACACATCACCAAAGTCCTCCAGGGATTTTGTGACCCCGGAATTTCAAGCCCTATATAATCACATATATAATAAGACATCATCGGCAAAGAGTGATGTAGCAGATGGTACCGGTTTGCTAGCTATGTTCCCCTCTCTTGGCTCTTTGCCCTGCAAAGAAACACTAGGGGCGCCATGTCCAAGGAGAATAAAATGGGCGATATTAGACCGCCCAGCTCACTGGCCATTGCGACGATATGAAATTCCCATTACTTACTCTGGCCATTGGGATGGAGTATACAAGTTTTATCCTAGCTGCGATCTCTCAGCACAGTCGCATTTTCCTGAGGACTACAAAGGCGTACAGCCACTGGAGAGAATCAAAAGGCTTTCTGATGTAAAGCAATGCAAGCACAGTTGACAGACTTATGGGGAGCTGCATCCAGAATATGGAATAATCACAAAAGATTAATTAAAGTGGTGCGAGGGACGAATCTATTCTGGTCATGATGTGCCAGTGCCAGAAGCAACGGTAATAGTTTATAATCCAGATTCAGCATGGAAAGAGCAGTAAGATTCAACCCCCAAAGGGTCACGGGATGGTTTGGGTAGTACCGCTGTGATTGCCTGCCTAGTCTTTCGCGGTAGGAAGCCAATCTGTTTTAGCAGACTACTGTATTGTCAACAAGTGAGGGATCAGCTGTATAGACTAAATGAGCTAGAATCCTATATGGAACCAGTCTGAACTGGGCAGCTTTTCCCAGCTAGCTAGTCTGCCGCTGCTCTGATCTCAGTTGGTGTCAGAGTTTCATCTAGCGTGTCTCACTGTTGTAGTGTTATAGCAGTAAGTACAATTGTGCTCAAGTATGCTCGGATGTTGTGGGCATGCTGGGTAGGAGGAGAGGAATAGAGGTCCGATTAGTATTTGGCAAACTCATCCTTTATCTGCACTTGGAACTTCACTGTGATGCCTTCTTCCACACGAAGTGCACAGATGGAAAGTCTTAGGTCTGCTGAGGGCAGTACTCCGGCAACCAGCTGGTCTGCTCCGTCTCCTTCTGCATATTGTTATATTGGAATTTCCTTAAACTTGAAATTCTGCATCCCGTCCAACAAGCCATGTATTCAGCTCTGACATTCAGTAGACTTTGGCCAGACTGGGCTTCCCTCAGTACTGCTTTCTTGAGATCTCATATTGACTGCTCAATTGTTAGAGGCTCCTTCTTGAGGACCGGTTACATTCAGAACAACATTTTATTACAAACCTCTCTTTGGACTACTTTAAAAGCCCCCTTTTCGATCCCAGTAATATCTACAATCCTTAATTTTCAGTAAAATAGTTAACCATAGTATATTTTATTATGTTACTAACTGCCACATCTTGCAATGCAGTGGGATGAACTCTTCAATGGTATGGCGATAATTCTCCCCCAATCTCAGTCCAGTGTTAGCAAAACTGGTTTATAATCCCACAGTGTATTTCTAAGTATTCTGAATTGTGCCTCAGTCGGCATTTGCTAGTTGTGCATGAGAACATGCCAAAGGGGAAGTGTAGATCATACACCCGTGCGTAGCCTTCCTGTAAATCCAAGTGCATTTCCATCCAAATCTCGGAGAGTTGCTACTGTTGGAGACAGTTATTGAACTGTTCAGAGCTCGCACAATTCTGTACACCATGGGGTGAAGGGGTTGGCCTGTCCAGTTAGCTCTCAAGTATACAGTTATAATTGCCTCTCCATATTTTAGAAGTGCTAGCTCATAAGTTATGCTCGTGGCCTATAGCTCAAAGAAAGGTAGCTGGGTGGAGTAATATATGGTAGCCAATGTGCAGATTTCCTTTGAGATACAGTGTTCTTTCTAGTATCACAAATCAACCTTCCAGGTCTGTATGTTGCGTAAACATATAGCAATCAGACAGCTATACATATTAGCAAGCTCCTAGAGTAAGTACAGTGTGACGTGATGAATACCTGTATTCTCCATTTCTTACGTAAATTAGTTACTGCCTAATTAAGGAGGGGAGTTTCTTGTATGCATGCATCATGTATGTGTCAGCATCTCAAGTATGCATATATAATATACCATATGGATGGAGTAGCAATACAATCATGTTCCAGGTCAGAAAGTTCTATATGGGTTGTATTTCCATTTGTAATGTCTTCGAGGAGTGATATTTCTGGAATTGCCACCGATTTTCATCCAAATGCTGCAACATACACCAAGTAGCACCATCAGAGCCATTCTGGTAAAAAACTAACCATGCAGCCAGTACAACCTTCACTATATATCAAATACCCTTCCAAGGTCAAGACCATAACAAGATCCTGACCAAACTGTTCATAACTTGAGACTATTTTTCCCAGCATACCCATTCTGGAATGCCCATGTGTTCTCCACTTCAGTGAAGTGGGCTACGTCAACAAAGGGAGGGATGAAATGGGCTTGATGAAGGTCCGAAGTACATGCCCTAAGTTAAGCTAAGAGACAGAAGGGTACGGAGTTCCTATAGTGGGATATTAGCCACCTTGTATAGACTCTAGGTAGTGAGGAGGTGGGAATACCTCCTGTCGGAACTAGGGCCCTCACACACCCAGCAAGCTAGGTGTCATACTTCATCATATGGGCCTGCTCATCGTCGAGCCGGCGCAGCAACACACAATGGGCACCCATAAAGGGGCTCATTATCGGAGATCTTTTGTTTCTCGCCGCATAGGTGCCATGTGGGTGAGGGGCCTAGATAAGTGTAGATGTTAGATGTGAATGCAAAACAGGTAAGGGAGACCTCTGTAGTGACTTTTATTCTATAAGGGTCCCAACCTGGTTAAAAGGAATAGAGGGGGCGACTGCTTTGTTATGTTACAAAAATTTTGCTCAACCCTCAGATGGTCAACATGTTTCTTGCCTCAATAAGTCACGGAGTGATCAGTGGCAATTCTTCAGGACTGCGTGAATAATAAAAAACTATCTACAGTGGTTGGCAAGGTGCAATGCTACCTACCACTTGCTCAACCCATGGGTCATTAACCCGGAGGAAAGGCAGATTTCTTGAACTTTAAAGCTGCAAAACAAATATGTGCCATTTAGATAAATGTGAAGACTAAAGACACCAATAAAAACAAGCATTTACAATGCAATGGTCTCAGCATTGTTAAAGTCAGAGCTATTGGCATTGCTCATGACATTATTTTTATTTAGGTTTTTGTTTTTAACCACATGGCTGCTAGGCGTTTCCCCCCCCCCTGTGCTGGAAAATGCCATTTTAGTGGCACCATGACGAGCTGAGCTCGTCATCAGCACACGACACCCGTGGGTGATGACGAGCTGAGCTCGTCATCAGCATCGAAAGGGTTAAAACATATAAATAAATGGCAGTCATTTACAATGCCAATAGCTTAATCTCTCGCAAATGCGAAACCTATTGCATTTGCACCCACACACAGAGCCACACACACACAGCCGCCACCCACACACACACACAGAGCCACACACACACAGCCGCCACCCACACACACACACACAGCCGCCCACACACACACACAGCCGCCCACACACACACAGCCGCCCACACACACAGCCGCCCACACACACACAGCCGCCCACACACACACAGCCGCCCACACACACACAGCCGCCCACACACACAGCCGCCCACACACACACAGCCGCCCACACACACACAGCCGCCCACACACACACAGCCGCCCACACAGTCATTCACATAGAGCCACCCTCACACTGACCCACCTACAAAAAAAATCTACACACACAGAGCCCCTCCCCAGGCAGGGGCCGAGAGCCAAGTGTATTGATAAGAGCGAGACAGAGGCCTCAGTCACATACTCTGGGCTGCCAGTGCCGATTACACCATAGCTCCGCCGAGGCACCTCAGATGTGCAACAACACACAGCCTGCTGCTGCTATCCAGGGTTTAAGACACACACCCCTCAGTATTCCCATGTGTAAAAGTTACAAAATAATAAAGCAATAGTATCAAAAACGGTGCCAAATTATGCCACATAATTGGCTCTTTCTTGTCGCATAATTTAGTCAACCCTGCCACATAAATTGGTGCTCCATTGCTGCATATTCTAGGGGCCCTGCATACAGCCCAAGCTCCTAAGTAAATTCAAATGTGTGAGTCCGAAATCAAGAGTTTAAAGAAATGCTGAATTTCTCCCAAATAAAAGAGAAATGATTAAAGGATTGAGTAATTGTGCATGTGATTGGCTGTATGGCCTCTTCTGATGCGCTGTTGGTTGGGTCCTGGACCAGGTTGGAGGCCTTGCACAATGGAAATTGGGGGCACACGTGGTGGGCCTTGATCCAATCACTAATATTTCATTTAAGCAAACTAAAAAAAATCACTGATAACACGTATTTAAAATAGCGTCATGGTTCAGGTACTGGAAGCACTGTGCCACTGATGTTAAAATAGCTAGGAGTTTCCCTAAAAAACTATAGTTAAGGTGACAATATAGTTCCACATCAAAATCTAAAAATCCTTGAAAGTCACAAGTTGTTGACCACTGCACAAAGCATAGCCATCAAAACAAAAGATTGCCCTGAAATGGTATGTTTGTGAACTCACAACATTTAACCAATAAACAAACGGATCTAACAAAACAAAAGCATTAAATAATAACACATATGAAAACAAAAATATTCTACTGTATTCTTGTCAAAGGTAACATGATATATCAATGTAATTTCCAACATATACGGGTCATGAGCTGTTAATTTTTGTTTGTTTATTGGCCCATAATGGACCACGACTCACGAGAATTGGGAAAAGACCAGAACCAACGTATAAGAGGTCACATCTATACTTTGAGATGAAAACCACACTGATTAGCTCATGTGACTATTAGCAGGATTGTTTCCTTCTCTCGTGTCATATAAACAGGAAGTACTTGTCAATTTAGAGAACTTATGGTAGCATCTTTATACTGTGTTTCCAAGTACAGCAGCAACGAATACACTCATTTGAATGCCCCGACACCAAAGTAATCCCCACTTTTGTATCTGGCAGGTAGTGCGCTGACACCTTTATACTGAGATTAGGTGTAGGGATGGTGTTAGAACGGGTTGTTACTTTAGTGGGGGGGGAGGCAAGTTCATCAGTGGGTGCCACCTCTAGTAACTCTGTATGATAATAGGAAAGGGTGCATGGTAGGGGTGATGGACAGTGTAGTAACGCGTGTCTGCCCTGCATTCGAGTATAATTAGCGATGAAGAATAGAGATGCATCGTTAAAATGACAAATGGGTAGTTTGGTGGAAAATATCGCCTTTCAACCACAGCACATACAACTGATGCAAACGCTGTGTAAAGGGATGTTGCTGATGGGGTCAGTGTGGTGGATGCGGATGGAGAACCATGGCGGTACATTTGCAGCTTACATTCCACCGATCCTTTCTAGCATTGTACATGTGTATAATGGTGATAAAAATTGATTCAGCATTAGAAAGATTAGATGGGTAGGGTTGTAAAACTGTGTAGAAGCAACCAAGGATCCCAACACTTAAACTCATGAGGTACAGAAAAAACTGCGCTCAGACCCCTCTTGTTGCGTATTGGGTATGTCTGGTGGTGGCAGTTGGATGTGTCAGTAGCTAGTGATGGCTATTACAGTATAGAGTATCACAATTGTGTTAAAGAGGAATTTGGGGAGGGAGCCGCACCTTTTGATCCGCAGCACGCACTGTGCTGATGCCCTCTCGTTGTCCCAGTCGCTGCTCACTGTGGGATCCCAGAAGCTGGAGTATGAGAGGAGCGCGGTCCCTGCCGTGGCAAGCTGCTCAGTGGGGAGATTGTGCCTATAGGTGGCATGGGTGCAATGGTCGCGATTGGGGGCATAGGAGCAATAGTAGGGACACCACTTTTTTGTCTGCGGTTGCAGGCTGAATAGAGATGCTACACCGCTGTTGGAATATGTTGCATAAAAAGTTGATACTAAAGAGCTTATCCAGGGTGACTTACTGGATGGGGAAATAGTGATAGGAGGCATTTTCGGTAAAGTGTACTCTCTAACTTGCTGACATAGTGACTGGCACCCAGCCCGTATAGGCCTGGGCAGACAGACAGGCTTGCCTTTGGCATGCAGCCAGGGCATACACTGTTCAGATGCATAGTGGGCACAAATAAATATCAATCCTGGATACCATGCATGCTCAGAGCGGAGCGCCGAAGTATAAAGACTAGCAGACTGCCCGCCTAATAAAAAGTGCCATGCAAGATCAGGAACCTGCTCTTACCACACCCACACAGGATCTAAACAAAAAATAATCATTAAGGCCCCAGGTAAAACAGTAAACACAGCCCTGTGTAATAAGGTCCTCTTACAGTACCCACATATCCTGATAAAAAGTAAAAAAATAAATTTCGACAAAGCAAGGATTCACATTTAGGTACTGATGCACCCTTATTTTCCACCCCCACCAGGCATGGTTTATAAACTCAAAAATAACAATATAGATAATAGGCCAAATAACATGGTATATTGCATCACTGAGGATATTCCTAATCTTTCAACAACTTGCAAAATAGATGATATGCCTTAGGCTCTTCAATGCTCAAAAGCAGTTAGTGGGCTGGTACTAAGATAGAAATGAAGTGGAACAGCACCATGTACACAAAACAGTGTCAAGAAAAAGCACTGAAAGCCATGGGCATGATCATGGCGAACACATCCACCAATTTTACACATCAAGTCCAAAATCTCACTCGTGTAAACGAGACAATTGATTTAAATCTCGGGCTCAATCATTAAAGTCACTATTATCAAATCTCACAGACACTACCACTCCCTCTCATTCACTTTCGTATTCATACTTTGATGTGGGATGGGAGTTAAGATTTTTGTTTGTAGCTTAACTGGGGAATGTCTTGTCTTTTTATGTATACTGTCTAACCAGCAGCCAGGTCCTACTCCTAGCCAGCTACGTTTCCAAACAGTCAACTCCGCATTGGACTGCGAGGACATGCACAGTGGGTGTTGACCGCAGGTCCTGGCATTTGGCCAAACCCAACTCCCAAACCATCTCCATCATGCTTTTCTAACCATTTTATATGAAAACCAGGATAAGAACCTCCATGTCATTATGTCACCTTGGGCCACATGTATCAACCAAATTTGCGGTCGCAAAAAGGCCGATTCGCAGAATCGGCCCGCTTGCGAACACAAACAAGCATTGGTATTGCCAACAGGCCTCGACTTTGGGACCTTTTAAAGGTTTAGCCATGCAGCACATACATACACAGGAGGAAGGACACTGAAAAGAAGCCATGCAAATATATGGAGAAAAAACAAGCATTGGAAATGCAATAGGTCTCGCATTAGGAAAGTTTGAGCAATTGGTATTGTAAATGACACTTTTTTTATTTATGTGTTGGTTTTGAAAATAGCAAAAGTAATAGCTTTGTCAGTTACAATGTCAATAGTTTTAACTTTCGCAAATGTGACACCTATAGCATTTGTAATGCAATGTGTGTTGTCTTTACGTGACTTAGATGTATTGATATTGCAAATAACAATGGCTTTTAATTTTGTAAATAATTAATACTTAAATAAAATTTATTGTAATTTATAAATGGCAATAGCTTAAACGTTTGTAATTTAATTTTGTGAAGATTATGTTCAGTGTATTTTATTGTGACGAAAATCCAAGAACATTGCATTTGCACCTGGTGGTGGATGTGGTGGTGGTGGGTGTGGTGGATGTGGTGGTGGATGTGGTGGTGGATGCGGTGGTGGATGCGGTGGTGGATGCGGTGGTGGATGCGGTAGATGTGGTGGTGGTGGATGCAGTGGTGGATGCGGTGGTGGATGTGGTAGATGTGGTGGTGGTGGATGTGGTAGATGTGGTGGTGGTGGATGTGGAGGTGATGGAGGATGTGGTGGATGTGGTGGATGTGGAGGTGATGGAGGATGTGGTGGATGTGGTGGATGTGGTGGTGGTGGTGGATGTGGTGGTGGATGCGGTGGTGGTGGTGGATGCGGTGGTGGTGGTGGATGTGGTGGTGGTGGATGTGGTGGTGGTGGATGTGGTGGTGCATGTGGTGGATGTGGTGGCGGATGTCATGGTGGATGTGGAGGTGATGGTGGATGTGGTGGTGGATGCGGTGGTGGTGGTGGTGGATACGGTGGATGTGGTGGTGGATGCGGTGGATGTGGTGGATGTCATGGTGGATGTGGAGGTGATGGTGGATGTGGTGGTGGATGCGGTGGTGGTGGTGGTGGATGCGGTGGATGTGGTGGATGTCATGGTGGATGTGGATGTCATGGTGGATGTGGAGGTGATGGTGGATGTGGTGGATGTGGATGTCATGGTGGATGTGGAGGTGATGGTGGATGTGGTGGATGTGGTGGTGGATGTGGTGGATGTGGGTGTGGTGGATGTGGGTGTGGTGGATGTGGGTGTGGTGGATGTGGGTGTGGTGGATGTGGGTGTGGTGGATGTGGGTGTGGTGGATGTGGGTGTGGTGGATGTGGGTGTGGTGGATGTGGGTGTGGTGGATGTGGGTGTGGTGGATGTGGGTGTGGGTGTGGTGGATGTGGGTGTGGTGGTGGTGGATGTGGGTGTGGTGGATGTGGTGGTGGTGGGTGTGGTGGTGGTGGGTGTGGTGGTGGTGGGTGTGGTGGATGTGGTGGTGGTGGATGTGGTGGATGTGGCGGTGGATGTCATGGTGGATGTGGAGGTGATGGTGGATGTGGAGGTGATGGTGGATGTGGTGGTGATGGTGGATGTGGTGGTGGATGTGGTGGTGGATGCGGTGGATGCAGTGGTGGTGGTGGATGCAGTGGTGGTGGTGGATGCAGTGGTGGTGGTGGATGCAGTGGTGGTGGTGGATGCAGTGGTGGTGGTGGATGCAGTGGTGGTGGTGGATGCAGTGGTGGTGGTGGATGCAGTGGTGGTGGTGGATGCAGTGGTGGTGGTGGATGCGGTGGTGGTGGTGGATGCGGTGGTGGTGGTCGATGGGGTGGTGGATGTGGCGGTGGATGTCATGGTGGATGTGGAGGTGATGGTGGATGTGGTGGTGGATGTGGTGGTGATCTTGGATGTGGTGGTGGATGCGGTGGTGGATGCGGTGGTGGATGCGGTGGTGGATGCGGTGGATGTGGTTGTGGTGGATGTGGTTGTGGTGGATGCGGTGGTGGTGGTGGATGCGGTGGATGTGGTGGTGTTCAGTGGGAATTTGCCGGACAGTTTACATTAAGATGTTTTATACTTCATGGACATTTTCAGGGTTGTCTTTGCTTTGTTGTGAAAACTAAAGGGCAGACCGAAACGAAGATCTGAACCCATCTACCCTTGAACAACCAACATAGTATCATGGCACTCGTGCACTGCAATGCTTGCACTAAAATCTGCACAGAATGAGCAATGCAAACACATTTGCACCGATTGCTGCAGAAGCCCGTTTTGTGCAGCCATCCATCTGTGAAATTATTATATTTGCACTTAGAAGGTCGATGCAAAAAAAGCTCATGCAAAATTCACTGCACTTGTACAAAGTTTGCATAGTCTGGCCACACTCAGAAGTTTTTCGTTGTCCAGGCTGCAGTTACACG
Organism: Lissotriton vulgaris; assembly: GCF_964263255.1. Taxonomy (NCBI): domain Eukaryota; kingdom Metazoa; phylum Chordata; class Amphibia; order Caudata; family Salamandridae; genus Lissotriton; species Lissotriton vulgaris. The sequence continues at coordinate 28,934 of NW_028250026.1, forward strand.
TGTGCTTACAAGCATCTTTCTGAGCGTGTACGTGTGTGTTTGAGAGAGAAAAACAGAGCGAGAGAGAGAGAGGGGCATAATATGAGAGAGAAACAGAGACAGTCATGAAGACAGATAGGCTGCGGAAAGAGTGACTGAAAGAAAAAGAGTAAAAGAAGGGGAACAGCAGAGAGAGTAATGAAAGCTGAGAGCAAAAAATGTGCATGCAAAAGGGAGAACAAGAGTGCCACGGAGGCTAAGAGTAAATGTGTGTGTGTTTGAGCGTGCGAGTGAGAGAATACAAGAGACGAGTGAAATGTAAATGCGGGGGCCTTTGAAGTGAAGCTTCACTTGTGTGTGAGAGGTGTGGGAGGAGTGCGGCTCGACTGAGCCAGAGCGCACGCTGGGGGAAGCTTGTGGGGCGGAGCTGCTGGGGAACAGATGGCAGATGGCTGGCGATTTGATGCTGTGCACGAGCATTTCACGGGCACAGCACCAAATCGCCAGCTAGTTAAACATCCGTGACCATCCGGGGCCTGGGGCCAGAACCCCTGCTCAAAATGCGTCATATTCTAGGGATGACTTATTGCAGCTTAACTTGGGCAAGTCTCACCTTGAGCCATCTACTTTACATCGGCTGGCCAGTGAGGGCTTGTTAACCTCACCTAGGAGCACTAGCGGGCGACAGCGCTCTTCTAACACTCTTACCCTGAGATACGGCTTATTGAACACCCGCTCTCTGCAGAGTCATAGGTTAGAGGTCTTTACACTCTTGGAAGACGGGGAGTTAGACGTCCTCGCGCTCACCGAGACTTGGCTGGAGGATTGTTCTGCGCCGGATTTAGTGGCGGCCCTTCCAGACAACTATCTAGCCATCCATCTCAATAGAGCGGGGGCCAAGAGAGGAGGAGGAGTAGCCCTCCTATATCAGTCATACCTCCACGCGGAGAGGTTCCTCTCCGAAACTCTCGGAGGAGCCGAGGTCATGGGGGTTAAGCTCAGGAGGGGAGCGGTCTGTGTGGTGTTCTTGGTGGTTTATCGGCCACCCTGGGCTTCGCCAGACTTCCCCACGCTCTTTGTAAAACTGGTCCAGGACCTATGCACCAGATATGATAAACTAGTGATAGTTGGGGACTTCAACTATCATTGGGAAAAGTCTCCCAAGGAAGGACAAGCGTCACAGATTGAGGAGGCGGCCTCTTCATTAGGTCTTATTCAACTAGTCAAGGAACCAACACATGACAAAGGTCATATACTTGATTTAGTCTGGACCAATATGCCAGTCCAGGGCAGCACGGAAATTCTACCCTGTGCTTGGTCCGATCATTCGCTAATAAAGGGCTGTCTTATACTGAAGGGCCCTCCAGTCAAACCTGGGAAGGGTTGGAAAACGTCCCGCAAATGGAGAAATCTAGATGGAGAGAAATTGGTCCACCTCTTAGAACACCGCCCTCCAATAAAAGAGCAGGATGCCAACGTTAATGCTCTATGTGATCACCTCCAGCACAAATTGAGGAGTGCCATTGATGTGGTTGCACCTCTTCGCAGGACAAAGAAGGTGGCAAGAGGAGTTGGGGCACCTTGGTACAACGACTCCCTAAGGGAGATGAAGCGCGGGGTGAGAAAGAAAGAACGGGCTTGGCGTAAAAAATATGACGCCATCTCCAAACAAGAATATGTCTCATCCTTGGCTCAGTATAAATTAGCCATACAATCTAGAAAGGCTATTTTTTTCGAGGAGAGGATAGTGGCTGCAAAAAATCCACAAAAGGAAATCTTTCGGGTTTTGGCAGAGCTCAGGGTCAACAAAGAGCAAAGTCCCGAGTTTACTCAGGAGGACTGCCAGAGGTTTCAGGACTTCTTTGTAAAGAAGATATCTGACATCCTACACGAAATTGAGGAAATGGTACCCCTTGATTGCCCCTGCCCATTAGACCCTATCACCCCATTAAACATCCCACCTTTAGTTGAGTTCGTCCCCATGTCTAAACTAGAATTACTCAACACAGTAGGCCGAGTCAAATCGGGTTCCTTGGTGGACCCCTGCCCTCCTGACATATTTAAGATGGCAATGCCAGGGATTGAGGAAGAGGTCCTGCACTTACTGAACACCTCTCTTCGCACAGGACAGATCCCCCTAGCCTTCAAAGAGGCTCGACTGATCCCCTTACTGAAGAAACCCGGTGCAGACACTAAATGCCTGAAAAATTTCCGGCCCATCTCTCAGTTGCCTTTTCTGGCCAAAGTGATCGAGCAACATGTGTTAACCCTTCTCTCGGCCCACCTGGAGAGTAACAACCTGCTGGAAACCAATCAGGCAGGGTTCCGCGCTAATCATAGCACGGAACTTGTTATGTTGTCTATCCTAGATGAGCTGAGAACCCGGGCTGATGTAAAAACACCAAGTGCCTTGATACTATTGGACCTCTCCGCGGCGTTTGACACCGTGTGTCATAAACAGCTTCTGTCGCGGTTGAGTGCCTTTGGTGTTATAGGCACAGCACATGCATGGCTCGCTTCTTTCCTGCAGGGTAGGACACAACGAGTGCAGCTGGGCGATTTACTCTCCACCCCCGCGCCTATCACCTGCGGCGTCCCACAGGGCTCTGCGTTGTCACCCCTACTTTTTAACATCTACCTGCAGCCATTAATTGCTCTCCTGAACAAGATGGACTGCCTAGTGTATAATTATGCCGATGACACCCAGATCATCATCCGGCTGGATGATGGCCCAGGAGCATACACTAGGCTACAGGACATACTAAAAACCACAGTAAACTGGATGTCTGAGAACTCTCTGAAGGTCAATCCAGACAAGACGGAAGTCTTGCCCATTTCCATCTCGGGCAACCCCTGGAGCGACAAATTCTGGCCTAGAGAGTTGGGTACACCACCAAAACCGGCAGCAGCAGTCAAAAGCCTAGGCCTATTTGTGGATAACAAATTATCCATGGAAAAACAGGTTTCCACGGTTGTGGGCACCTGTATAGGCCTTCTAAAACAGCTTAGGAAGATCTCTGCTTTGCTTTCATTCTCCACTCTGAGACATGTAGTCTCAGCCACAATTCTGGCTAGGCTGGACTACGGGAACTCTCTATACTTAGGCCTGCCTCAGCGGCTGCTGGACAAGCTTCAGGGTGTCATGAATGATGCAGCTAGGCTTATTTTCAATAAACCCAGGACTGCCCATGCCTCTCCCCTGATGCAGGAGCTACATTGGCTCCCAATACGTCAGCGAATCGTATTCAAGGGATTGTGTATTGCTCACAAGGCGTTGTACGGCAAGGCACCCAAATATCTGAAATCCCGAATATCCCCCTATACACCGGGTAGGACCTTGCGTTCATCGGACGCTACCTTCTTGTCCCAATCTCGTTTCAAGCTGACCACAGTGGGGGGCCGCGCGTTCTCCAACGTGCTTCCAGCTTTGTGGAATAATTTGGATTCAGACCTCAGGAAGGAAAGTAATCTACTTCCCTTCAGAAAAAAACTAAAAACTGTGTTGTACAAACAAGCATGGAGCAGATCTTAGCGGCATTGCCGATTTCAAGTGAATGTAACATCTTATCACGTAACATCTCTCACGTAAATTTGGACAGACAGCGCTTAGAGACCCCTGAGGTTATAACGCGCCATACAAATTAAATAAATAAATAAAAAAATAAACATCTGTTTAAGCCCCTTTATATCGAGCTCCGGCTCTCAATGCGCATGTGCGCATTGAGATAGGTCGCTCGACCTAAAAAAGAACACATACATAGGCATATCTAAATGCAAAGACCAACAGACCTGCAGCCAACAACACTAACTTGCCACCTAATATGAAGGGACTTTGTGGTGCGCTCGTAGCAGGCTCAAAGCTAACACCAAGCACTGTTAGCGTGCTCTAGAGCTTCAATTATAGCAGTGAGTCGCACAGTTCTGGAGACTAAGAACAGGTTGCCACTTTACCATAACCAGAGGGCTGGTGATCATCTGTAAAGCAGCTCCGGACAACACAAAACACATGTGCAGACACATCTGAAGTACCTATAACAATGTAATGCTATAGAGTGCAGCCCAGGAGCAAGCCATGGGCTGAGCCAAGCTGAGGGCTGTCACACGGGCGACTAGAGGGAAGGGGTCACCTTAGAAGCCACAAGCACCAGCCTTTTAACGAGTGGAGTCGGAGAGCTGTGGGGCAGGCCAACCCATCCACCTGAGGGCCTAGGCCATCACTGGAAGCAGAGTTGAGTGAGGGTGGAGCTGCAGACGAAGAGAAACTGATGCTTTGACCCCCCCCCCCTCAGCCCCCCACACACACACAGAATGCCCTGCTGCCTTTCAAGACGCTGTGTTGTTATCAGATTAAACGGCAATGACTGGGAAGAGCTACCGTAAACACAATTAGATTTATATTTCGGCGCAATTTTGAATGTGGCCCGAAAAAAAAACATCAATCGACGTGCATATTACTTAAAAGAAACAAACCTTATGAACGGGGCAAAACAAGCAGTGACTGGGGAGGAGGGATGGGTGAAGCAAGGGCATGGGGATGTAAACACTATCGGGAAAGCTAAATGGGATGGAGCAGCCACTGTGGTATTTGACTGCAATTAAAACCCCTGAAATTGTTTGGGTGAAAGTACGCGTGTTTCAACCCCGAGCCAACAGAGTGCAAGACAGACCACACTACGGCTTGCGTGCTCGGGGTCAGTTTGGGCATTATGTGCCCCCAGCCCTCGCGGAGTTATTCGGAGAATTAAATTCAGCATTGGGCACGAGGTGGTGTAGGAACGGCGAGCAGGTGCAAAAAAAAAAAAAAAGGCCATGCATGGCAGCAACGGGCGAGTGGTGGTGAAGGGACGGCGCGTGAGCAGAGGCAAAACCAACAAGCATTTACAATGCAATAGGTCTCGCCGCATTAAAGTTTTAGTTATTGGCATTGTGTATGACAATGCCAATAGCTATAACATTTGCAAATGTGACACCTATAGCATTTGTAATGCAATATGAGTTGTATTTACATGACTTAGATGTATTGATATTACAAATAACAATGGCTTTTCATTTTTTTAATACTTAAATAAAAGTTATTGTAATTGAGTTGGTGGAAGGGTGAAGTGGGTCGTGTCCCCGAGTGATGTGGTGGTGTCCCGAGTGATGTGGTGGTGTCCCGAGTGATGTGGTGGTGTCCCGAGTGATGTGGTGGTGTCCCCGAGTGGTGTGGTGGTGTCCCCGAGTGGTGTGGTGGTGTCCCCGAGTGGTGTGGTGGTGTCCCCGAGTGGTGTGGTGGTGTCCCCGAGTGGTGTGGTGGTGTCCCCGAGTGGTGTGGTGGTGTCCCCGAGTGGTGTGGTGGTGTCCCCGAGTGATGTGGTGGTGTCCCCGAGTGATGTGGTGGTGTCCCCGAGTGATGTGGTGGTGTCCCCGAGTGGTGTGGTGGTGTCCCCGAGTGGTGTGGTGGTGTCCCCGAGTGGTGTGGTGGTGTCCCCGAGTGGTGCCCCCGAGTGGTGTGGTGGTGTCCCCGAGTGGTGTGGTGGTGTCCCCGAGTGGTGTGGTGGTGTCCCCGAGTGGTGTGGTGGTGTCCCCGAGTGATGCTCCCGAGTGATGTGGTGGTGTCCCCGAGTGATGCCCCCGAGTGATGTGGTGGTGACCCAGAGTGATGGGGTGGTGTCCCCGAGTGATGCCCCAGAGTGATGTGGTGGTGACCCAGAGTGATGTGGTGGTGTCCCCAGAGTGATGTGGTGGTGTCCCCAGAGTGATGTGGTGGTGTCCCGAGTGGTGTGGTGGTGTCCCCAGAGTGATGTGGTGGTGTCCCCAGAGTGATGTGGTGGTGTCCCGAGTGATGTGGTGGTGTCCCGAGTGATGTGGTGGTGTCCCCGAATGATGCCCCCGAGTGATGTGGTGGTGTCCCCAGAGTGATGTGGTGAAGGGACGGCGCGTGAGCAGAGGCAAAACCAACAAGCATTTACAATGCAATAGGTCTCGCCGCATTAAAGTTTTAGTTATTGGCATTGTGTATGACAATGCCAATAGCTATAACATTTGCAAATGTGACACCTATAGCATTTGTAATGCAATATGAGTTGTATTTACATGACTTAGATGTATTGATATTACAAATAACAATGGCTTTTCATTTTTTTAATACTTAAATAAAAGTTATTGTAATTGAGTTGGTGGAAGGGTGAAGTGGGTCGTGTCCCCGAGTGATGTGGTGGTGTCCCGAGTGATGTGGTGGTGTCCCGAGTGATGTGGTGGTGTCCCGAGTGATGTGGTGGTGTCCCCGAGTGGTGTGGTGGTGTCCCCGAGTGGTGTGGTGGTGTCCCCGAGTGGTGTGGTGGTGTCCCCGAGTGGTGTGGTGGTGTCCCCGAGTGGTGTGGTGGTGTCCCCGAGTGATGTGGTGGTGTCCCCGAGTGATGTGGTGGTGTCCCCGAGTGGTGTGGTGGTGTCCCCGAGTGGTGTGGTGGTGTCCCCGAGTGGTGTGGTGGTGTCCCCGAGTGGTGCCCCCGAGTGGTGTGGTGGTGTCCCCGAGTGGTGTGGTGGTGTCCCCGAGTGGTGTGGTGGTGTCCCCGAGTGGTGTGGTGGTGTCCCCGAGTGGTGTGGTGGTGTCCCCGAGTGATGCTCCCGAGTGATGTGGTGGTGTCCCCGAGTGATGCCCCCGAGTGATGTGGTGGTGACCCAGAGTGATGGGGTGGTGTCCCCGAGTGATGCCCCAGAGTGATGTGGTGGTGACCCAGAGTGATGTGGTGGTGTCCCCAGAGTGATGTGGTGGTGTCCCCAGAGTGATGTGGTGGTGTCCCGAGTGGTGTGGTGGTGTCCCCAGAGTGATGTGGTGGTGTCCCCAGAGTGATGTGGTGGTGTCCCGAGTGATGTGGTGGTGTCCCGAGTGATGTGGTGGTGTCCCCGAATGATGCCCCCGAGTGATGTGGTGGTGTCCCCAGAGTGATGTGGTGGTGACCCAGAGTGGTGTGGTGGTGTCCCCAGAGTGATGTGGTGGTGTCCCCAGAGTGATGTGGTGGTGTCCCGAGTGGTGTGGTGGTGTCCCCCGAGTGATGTGGTGGTGTCCCCGAGTGGTGTGGTGGTGTCCCCGAGTGGTGTGGTGGTGTCCCCGAGTGGTGTGGTGGTGTCCCCGAGTGGTGTGGTGGTGTCCCCGAGTGGTGTGGTGGTGTCCCCGAGTGGTGTGGTGGTGTCCCCGAGTGGTGTGGTGGTGTCCCCGAGTGATGCCCCCGAGTGATGTGGTGGTGTCCCCGAGTGATGCCCCCGAGTGATGTGGTGGTGACCCAGAGTGATGTGGTGGTGACCCAGAGTGGTGTGGTGGTGTCCCCAGAGTGGTGTGGTGGTGTCCCCAGAGTGATGTGGTGGTGTCCCCAGAGTGATGTGGTGGTGTCCCCAGAGTGATGTGGTGGTGTCCCCAGAGTGATGTGGTGGTGTCCCCAGAGTGATGTGGTGGTGTCCCGAGTGGTGTGGTGGTGTCCCCAGAGTGATGTGGTGGTGTCCCGAGTGATGTGGTGGTGTCCCGAGTGATGTGGTGGTGTCCCGAGTGATGTGGTGGTGTCCCCGAATGATGCCCCCGAGTGATGTGGTGGTGACCCAGAGTGATGTGGTGGTGACCCAGAGTGATGTGGTGGTGACCCAGAGTAATGTGGTGGTGACCCAGAGTGGTGTGGTGGTGACCCAGAGTGGTGTGGTGGTGACCCAGAGTGGTGTGGTGGTGACCCAGAGTGGTGTGGTGGTGACCCAGAGTGATGCCCCCGAGTGATGTGGTGGGGGTTCCCCGAGTGATGCCCCCGAGTGATGTGGTGGGGGTTCCCCGAGTGATGCCCCCGAGTGATGAGGTGGTGACCCAGAGTGGTGTGGTGGTGTCCCCGAGTGGTGTGGTGGTGTCCCCGAGTGGTGTGGTGGTGTCCCCGAGTGGTGTGGTGGTGTCCCCGAGTGGTGTGGTGGTGTGCCCGAGTGGTGTGGTGGTGTGCCCGAGTGATGCCCCCGAGTGATGTGGTGGTGTCCCCAAGTGATGTGGTGGTGTCCCCGAGTGATGTGGTGGTGTCCCCGAGTGATGTGGTGGTGTCCCCGAGTGATGTGGCGGTGCCCCCGAGTGATGTGGCGGTGCCCCCGAGTGATGTGGCGGTGCCCCCGAGTAATGTGGCGGTGCCCCCGAGTAATGTGGCGGTGCCCCCGAGTAATGTGGCGGTGCCCCCGAGTAATGTGGCGGTGCCCCCGAGTAATGTGGCGGTGCCCCTGAGTGATGTGGTGCATGGCAGTGGTGGTGTCCGTGTGTGTATGGCAGTGGTGGTGTCCGTGTGTGTATGGCAGTGGTGGTGTCCGTGTGTGTATGGCAGTGGTGGTGTCTGTGTGTGCATGGCAGTGGTGGTGTCTGTGTGTGCATGGCAGTGTCGAAATGGACTTCAAGGTGCACTTTTCCAAACGGAGGTTTTTTTAATCGAAGACTGTGATTTGTGATTGTTGAGACTGTGTGGTTCTGAATGAGACGCCGACAATAGTATATCTTCTTTAGCTTGGATCTTGTGAATAGTGCCCATTCAGAGATTGTCTTTTTATCAAAAGAAGGTATTACAGCCCTACACCAAAATCATTGTTATTACTCTTGCTGGATGAGCATTGAGTTGTTGACGGTCTGGGGTCTCGAGCAAGCCCCTCCACGTTTTTTGCATGAGCAACAGTGACTAGTGTCCACCATCAAATAGTTGGGAAAGCGATTTAACTGTAACATCGTGACTGTGGTAGGACCCACAAACAGGCACCCTAAAGACCCATAGCGAAGTGCTCAAAGTGGTTCTTCTTTATAAACAAAAGGAGTTACTAGTACACAAGAAAAGCGTGGTCTTCCCCTGATTTGCACCTTCCCGTAGGAAACTGGTAAAGGCCGAGATATTCTTAGTATAAATAGACAGATGCTGTGGTTCCACCGGGAACTCTGACAATTGGAGTAGCTTCATGTGTCCTGGGCCCACATGACTAGTCGATCCCGAATTAAATTACTAAGTACTCCCCCTTAGCACTTCACTATGAACGGCAAAAAAACAGAGCAGCCCAAATGTTAATGAAGGAAGTGATGAGGCGTACACACTTAGGCAACAGAAAAACAAAGCAGTGCCTCTTTGACTGGATTGTCATCCGTTCTTAACTGTAAAAAAATAAAAAAAAAAAAGCACTTTAATGCATATGAACTAAATGCAGCACATATAGTATAGATACGGAAAATAAGTATTCTCTAGCTCCTTACCAGCTAAAGATCTAACTCCAGACATTATAGCATCTGCATGCTAAGCACTATGTGTGAGTCGGACCACGCACGCGCACATATGCTCACAGCGACAAAAAAACGCGCTGTCCCGGAAAAGAACGTGCCAACAATGACTGTACAGCCGTAAGTGGGCCGTCGTTCCAGGAAGAACAAGTTTTCAGATTAATAATATAGCTGCTGCCGGTCTCTCGTGGCGAAAGAGTTGAGCAGGCAAAATAATCGAGGAAGTCACAAGGCCCTCTGCCTACAGCAGAAAGTCGAGTTCATCGGTCGCACACGGTGCTGTATCGCTAGGAGCGGAATGGCCCGAGAAACCATGACAAGGGCAGCCGGTGTTTTGTTGGAGATAAGGAAGTTCCAATAGCTGACAAAATGGCCAGACCAACCCCTACTACAGGAGGCTGATATTAAAATGCCCCCGGAATCCCGCCGCGGCCGCCCCGGAAGTCAGGCACGGTCGCCTGTGACGGGGGCGGGGCCACATCCAGACCGGAAGAGGAGGCAGGCGGAGTCAATGCGTCTCGCGGCCCGGGGCTCTTGTGAGCGGTGTAGAGCCCCGGGGCCGCGCCAGCAGGAGGTTGGGCGGCGCGTGCTGAGAGCAGAGTCCCCTACATTGGCCAGGTAAGTTCCAAAAGGCTGGTGGGGCTTGGTGCACTTGTGTGTGTGTGTGTGTGTGTGTGTGTGTATGCTCGTGTGTGTATGTATGTGTTCCACGGTGACGGCGGGGGAGGGGGGGGGCCTCGGTGCACTTGTGTGTATGTGCGCGCGTGTGTGTATGTGTGAGGGGGTTGTCTCTGTATGTATGTATGTATGTGCGTGCGTGGGCGCTTGTGTGTGTGTATGCGCATGCGTGTGTGGTGCTTGAGCTTCCCAGGAGACAGCGCCTGGCCACAGCGCGCGTTCGCGTGTGCGTGGCAGTTTCAAATCGCCTCCAAGGCGATGCGCGCGGCCGGTACTGTCTCCTGGGAAGCACAGTCAGCAACAAAAGATCTCTGGCAAGACACAGCGCTTACGCGCTGTGTTTTCGCTACGAGACCTAAAAAGTACAGATTCTTAGCTGGAGAGCAGTGGTGCACGAGTCTCCGAATAAGGCCAGAAACTCAGAGGGTGCTTTGAGCATAATACAGAATTTTCAACTTCAATAGCAGGTCTGGGTTGCAAATTATCACCAGGCCCCTGACGATCATCCAAAAGTAAGCATAATCTGGGCACATAGTAATGCTTCTTTCCTAAATCCTCGAAACGTATGTATCATCTACAGACACGTGGAATTTTAACTGATACAGACCTTCTACTCAAATTTGTGGACACTGTGGAAAAGGAGGGGCGGCGTGAGGGAATTTATTTAAGGGCTGTCCCTGATACCCCTGGACAACCATGGAGCCTGGTAAAGAAGATAATAGGGACTTACCAATTTCACCCAATGAGGACGAGAAGGTTGTATCTAATGTTTGAGAAAGCTGGTGCTGGACCTCAGGCTGAACCCTGGCTAGCAATAATCCAGAGAAGGTTCCGTTCTGCATACTCTCGCAGCTGTTTGGTCACCGTTTTACAAGAGTTTGCTTGTACATAGGAGATTACAATTGGGTGGTAGATGAACAGCACCTGGGAGTCTACCATAGGATTATTAAAACTATGAACAATTGCATGTGTTAAGTAGTTGAGAACTATACCAACCAGAAGAAAGCAGCCACCCATAACAGCAAAGTTAACTACAAAAAAATGGTATAACATTCATGATTGCATGGGTTACACTTGGAAGCAAGACTGTTTGTTTTTTTGACCAGATGGTAAAATATCCTATTCCAACACGGGTTTAAAGGAAAATGATGATTGGAGAACAACACCTTCCTAGGCATAAAAAAAACACCAGGTCGTTCAACCGTTGGTGCGTATATTCCTAGCATGTTACAAATTGATCAAAGGTTACCTCTGCATACATATTGTTACCGTTTTTTTTACGGTAAAATCAATTTCACAGCTGAAGCTTTTTTTTAAATTGGTTTTCGTTTACTGGCACATAGCTGTAGTTCATATTACAAAGGTGCTTACTACATTGGCGCTAGATACCACATGGGAAAGCTTACACTACAGTAAAGTGCTACACACACACTTGTTAACAATTCATTAAGCATGTTTGTCTTCACTATTTCCGACACATCCCATTGCCAGTCAATTTCCTATAAAAAAAAGTGCCTTTAAAACCCAGTGTCGCAAAAGATTACGAGATGTTTGCATATTACTTTCCCAACAATAAATTGGATTGAAAACCTATGGCATCAACTTTTAACCAAGATAGCAGCATTAACTACACAACACCCAGAAAAGCAACATTTTCGCTTAACATGCAACAAAAACAAAACGTATACAAAACATTTGGGAAATGAAACAAGCATGACCTACAAAGAAAAGAAAACAAGCATTTAAAATGCAATAGGTCTCGCATTCACGAGAATATGAGCTATTGGCATTGTAAATGACAGTGCCTTTTAAGTGTTGTTTTTAAAACAGGATAAATTAAAGGCATTGTCATTTATATGCCAACTGTGAGAATTTGGCCTGATACAAGGTGGTTCCAGAATTGGAAACATCATATATCAGTCCAAACAATCCCTTATGGTGTCTGGTTGTAAGTCAACCTTATAGACAAGCTATCTTAATGGTAGCATAGACTAAGCAGGCTTAAAGGCTAAACTCAAGAGGTCGTGTTAAGCGAGCTGTTTTACCAATCACAATCCTGTAATATCAAATGAAAGGACACCACACAAGTATATATTATAAAAATATATGTGTTTATTACTAAAATAATCCCCAGTACTCTTTATGAGTAAAGGGGCACAAGCGTTAAATCAAAAGCACAGTATAACATACAAAGTTGCACAATTATGGATGAGGGCGGGTGGCCACTCAAACCATATATTAAGAAAGTGGTATAAGAGATACCAATCGAACAGTGGTTAGGCCTAGGGAATCGCTGGGAGCAGTCGGGACAAGCAATGCTGAAGTCATGAAAAGCCTGCGGGATTCGGGTGCAGTGTTGAAAGTACACGCATGCACCAATGCAAAGTCAATGGTGCGTAAAAGTTACACAAATCGAGTTTAAGGATACTTCCGCTGAACCTAGATGGGCAAAACTTTAGACACAGACCCTAGAGGTGTGTACCAGTGTGGGAACACCGGCATTGCAATGTTACCTCACCCACAGGAAGCGGGTGCATAGGGTGGAAGTGGCGTCGGGTTTCGTCACGCAGGTGCTTGAAGCTGGAGATGCTGCAGGCGATGTGAAGGAGAAGTGTCCGGTGTGATCCAAGGGTGGATCAGAGTAGAAAAGTACCTGAAAGCAGAGGGGACAGAGTCTCGGTCACTCAGCAGTGACCAGGGTGGAACCAGGACGGAACCAGGCAATGTCGGGCGCAATCAGGTGGTTGTCGAGGAGCTTCTCTCCGCTGCCACGTGGGCTCTGGGGCATCTGCGACGTCCAGGAGCGGGTCACGAGCTGTCCCACGCAGGCTCTCACCGTCGGCTTCAAGATCGGAGTCAACAACACTTGGCAAGAGCAATCCACGCAGGATTGGGAGATTGCTTCTCACTCGGACCAGGAGGGTCAGAGCAGGGGCTCCTTTTCAGAGGAGCTGGTGCAAGTCTGGAGCAACCAGAATCGCAAGTCGGTTTTAGGTTTTCGCCGCCACAGGGGCCACAAGCCAGCTGGCAAGTGACCGGGTCAACACGTCGAGCCAAAGAAAGCAGACGGGCCCCATGCAGCACTCGTCAAGTGTAGAGGGGTGAGCTTCGGTGCAAGAGTGGCTCAGGGTTGGGGCTTCTCAAACCCCGGGTACAGCTTCGAGGGTCACTTGTGGGCTGCACAGTCAGTGTCTCGTGGTCTTTTCAAGATGGTGTGCCCCACGCTTCCGGTCGCCTCCAAGGGTCTCAGCTCTGCAGGGACTGTGGATCGGGCTGTAAGAAGGTAGGCAAGCTTGATCTCGTCGATCTCGGTCGCTCGAGTTCCGGCGGGAACTGCAACAAACCAGACGTCGAGGTGCTGGATGGTGCCTGTTTGCACAGGGTTGTCACTCCTTGACCACAAGGGAGATTCTTCAGTCTTCTACGTCGAGTAGGATGTCGAAGGGTCCAGAGTTTCGTTTCTTATGTTTCATCAGGATAATCCGAGTGCGTTGGCACTGCTCCCATTCTTATACCAATCTAGGGGGCTGGATTACCTGCTAAGTCCCCTCCTATGGGTGGGACCCAGGAAGGGGGTGGATACACCCCTTTCCTTTGATCCAGGCCGCGCTGGGATTGGGGCTGGTCTGGCCCAGAACCGGTTTGGCCGGATTATGCAAGGGGAAGCCTTGTGCTCCTCAGGCAGTGTCTGGTTTCTTTCAAACCTCCCTGCTACAATCCACTATATCCTGTCTGGGGTGGTGCGACACCTCCCTGCGACAGGAAAGCCTTTGTCCAGGCCTCCTCTGCCGAGTTTCGGTCAGCAGCAGGAGGTCAGACTCGTGTCTGTGGCAGAAGCATCCATTTTGTGGATCTGAGGCTCTTTTAAAAATCAACCGCGTTTCAGTAAAGTAACATGTCTTCTCCCTCTAGAGGGGTGGAATGCTATCCCCGTCGACAGAACTGTCGAGGGGATAGTATTCCAAATCGTATGACACCTTACACGACATGTTTTGATAAAGCCAAACCAAAGTTGCTATATAACCGCGAGGATTATAAGGCACTTAATAGTATATGGTATGACATTATCCCAGATCAGCTTAGGGAGTTGTTCCCGACAGCTGCAGACAGGCTCAGCTCATGCCAGAGCTCCATCTCACATTAAACCACGCACTCTGCCTCCAGGATTGATAAGGCCTTCCATAGGAGTGGCTCACAGGTTTATATGTGTCCAGATATAGGTTTAGATGTAGGTATATTATATCTAAGCAAGGGGTGATTACACCCACTTGCCCCAGCTGATTGATCAGCCAGTTGTGTCAATTTAGGAACCAGCCAGGGGTGGCAAAAGCTATGCTTCAGCCCCTGGTAGGCCTTGGTGGCACCTATGCCCTGAGCACCTATAGTGCATGGTACAGGGGCTGACAAGGAGTCCATTTCCAATTGGGTTATGTACCTATAGTACATGTCTGTGAATTTAGAGAGAGAACAGCAGGCTGGGGGTCTGATTAGCAGGCCCACAGCCTCAGTAAGTCGAAAACCAGTGAAGCAAAAAGCAAAAATTTGGGGTGACCATAGGATAGCAGACCCTACTCTTCTACACCAACAGTTTAAACTCTCGCAAACGCGAGATCCACTGCAAACGGAGTGTGAGTATGACAACGTCAGAGTGAGTGAGTGAAAATGTGACTGCAAGTGAGTGTGACTGGGTGAGACTAAGCAAAACAATTGTGAGAGATTGTGAGTATGTGAATGTAAATGTGATTAAGAATGAATGAGTCAATATGAGTGTGCATAGAATGAGTAAGAGTACAAGAGCGAGAATGTATGAGTAAGAATACAAATTTGAGTGAGCATGAACGACCGAGTGACAATGAGTGAGTCCGAGTGAGTGAGAATAAGTGAGACTGAGTGAGAATGGGTGTGAGAGTAAAAGTGAAAGAAAATTAGAATGAATGAGTGAATGTACGTGAGTGAGAATAAATATGTTGAGAGTGAGTGAAGATTGGGAGTGAATGTAAGCAAGTGTGCGTGAGAATGTTAGGTTATCCTAGAGAGTCTACATTTATACTATCGTCTTCCATTGGTTTTGGCATACAGAAGGCAATTCTGGACTTATCGACTTATGCATGTCAAAATCATGGTACTGTCAAACTAACAGTTCTTAACATGACAAACACATGTGACAAAATACTGCGGCTGGCAGACTAGACAGAATACTTGGAATTTGAAACAACCATGGCAAAATGCTGGCCCGACATATTAGAGGTAACTTTTGACATAAGGGTCCCCCATGGTGTATGGATGGCACCAATAACAAAAGTCCCACGCTGGTATAGTGTATGTAAATTTGGCAGAAGGGGCACCAATAACAAAATGCTGGTCCTAGCACAATGTGGGTTATTTTACATAGAGTCAACAGATTTTACATTTTGAATAACATAGGGTCAAATCGTGAGGCACAACAGTTTTCACTGACTTGGCACACTAAGAAAAGACCTGAATATTTAATTGGTGCTTTTTGAGATCCTACAGCTTTTTTATCCAATGTGGAAATTGTGCTTTAAAAATTTCCTTGGGCAGAAAACTAACAAACTTCCGTACAAGAGATTAATAAAATTATTATTTTGCTTGCTCGCAACAATTCAGGGCAAGCATTGTGCCATATCATTTTTTAAGATCACCAGTTTACTTTCTGCAGCTTCCAATGAGACCAAGCTACTACGATTTAGGATTTATAAAATAAATAAGTTCAGCAGTGCAATGCACACTTCTGATTAAACAAATTATTTTTAAAACATTCATATTTTTAAACCATTTGTTTAGATGTTTCATTATTTTGAATATTTGAAAAAGGATGTGTTTGAATGAACACTCCCCTTTGTGTTTCACACAAATGATAATGCTTTGCAAGTAATCACAAATCAAGAAGAAGGAATAATTTAAACTAATGACATAGTTAAGATTCAACACAAAGTCTAAATCAATTAACACATATGGAAAGATCTACTATTGTTTTTTTAAATCTTTCATCCATCTCCCTATGATTAATCAATACTCGTCTAGGATAATTAATAAATAGTCTGTGCTATAAATGATTTAGGTTCCCAGTGCTGTTCTGTGGCACTATATTCTCTTTAGGACAACAAGTTTTTTCATGAAATAGGTTATGTGTATTTGTACAGCACATGCCTCTTCCGTCTGGGTATCAAGGCACTGAAGCAGAAGTGGTATGGGCGGAGCCAGGTCTTCAGTTTTTTGCAGGATTCAAGAACAGAGGAGGAGGCTCTGATGTGCAGGGACAGGTTGTTCCAGGCTTTAGGAGCAATGTAGGAGAAGGCCCAGCCACTAGATCTGGCTCTTCACAAGTGAGGTATGAGTGCAAGTAGAAGGTACGCTGAGTGGAGGTGTCTGGTAGGTTTGTTGAAGTCTATGTCATTGTTTAGGCAAGCGGGGCCAATGTTGTGTAAGGTTTTTATGTGTGTACAAGGAGTTTGAAGAGTGCTTGTTTGTGGATTCAGAGCCAGTGGAGCCCTCTGAGGTGTGGAGAATGAGAGTACAGGGTGGGAGGGTGGGCCTAGCCACTGAGTTTTATATGATCTGGAGTATTCTGGTGGCTTGCTGGTGATGAGGGCTTGTGTGACAATTCAGCAAGTGTTAGTAGTGAGCCATTTGAAGATCTTCTTGAACATCGACAGTGTGTAAAAGCCAGAGATGAAGACTGTTCACTTGGTCGGATATGGTAAGATGATAGTCTAATACTATTCTCAGGTATGGGTTGCTGGGAGGGGTGTGGATCAGAGTTCGGCAGACCACAAGGTAAAGCCCAGGGTGATGGGTCTTTGGCAAAAATTACTATTTTGTAGAAATAGTAACAAATTCTTCCCTTGCACATCATGTCAGCTCCCTGATTGGCAGGAATGGTGTGGATCTGAGTTTGGCAGACAATCAGGCGGAGTCCCTGAGTGAGTTATCTTTGTGAAGATTACTTTTTCTGAAGAAACAAACAAATCCTCCTGTGGCCTTTAATGTCGGCTCCCTAAAAAATGTTGTATCTAAATGAAACATTTGGTCAGTTTTGCGTTGTTATAATAATCATGCAGTTATTATGGAATTTTGGACGTCAGCCATTTTATTTATAGATTTATAGAGTACCTGGTTACTCCAAGAAATGTCCCCACGCAAAGCACTAACACTATATAAGGAATTGGACAATCAGAAACAGGCAAGAGCAGCTAAGTCAGCCAAAAGAGCCAAGTCTTAAGATCCTTTCGGAATCTTACCTCTGAAGGTTCAAGTCTCAGGTTCAGTGGCATGGAATTCCACAGCTTGGCAGCGCGTAATCTGAAAGAGCAGCGCCTAGATGCGCTCGGTGCACTCTAGGGTTCTCTGCCAATGCTGCTTCACTATATCTCAGATGCCTGTGAGGAATGTATGATTGAAACAAAGGGAAGAGGTAACTAGGGCCCCTCTGATCCAGTATCTTATGCGTAAAGCAGAGAGCTTTAAAAGCGACTTTGTGCTAAATAAGGAGGCAATGCAGTGCAGCAAGACCTGGCCTGATGGAATGCCATTTTGGAACATGTAACAGCATCCGAGCTGCAGCATTCTGTATTCTTTGGAGCATTCCCAATCTACCTTTAGAGACCCCGTTGTACAGCACATTACAATAGTAAAGCCTGTTTTTTTTCTGACTCTGGTATGAGCCCCAAGATCTTCCTCAGCAGCCTCAGTACCCCCAAAACAGGTGCCTACCGTGGCTTTAATCTGGCTATCAAAAGACAGCTGTTCATCAAAAAAGATGCCAAGATTTTTCGCTTTAGGCTTAGTTATTGGTAAAGGACCCAAAACATCAGGCCACCATGCGTTGGACAAGAAAGAAGGCTGCCTCCCCAGCTATTGAAATGTCAATGGTATGTGTGGTCATGTGGCATCACTTTCTAGGAGGATTCATGGTTCAAAGTCTTCCTATGAAGTCATTAACTTTAAGGATGTGTAATGTCCCTTCGTCTACTCCATGCATTTTGAGTAAATCGACATCCATGCGTGCAAGGCTGCTAGGTATTTTATACAGCGAAACCATGAACTTGCAGAAATATCTGCCTATTTGGGCAAAGGTCTGTGAAGTGGTCTTTTCTATTGTTCACTTTGCATCTACAATTTATTCAGCTACAATAAGGTAAGTTCACAGATTCAGGATAGCTGAAAGCAGCTGATATGCATCTTATTGTTTTTTTTTTTTAAAGAAAAGAAAAAAAAACACTTTTCTAATGTGAGCATTTTGAGAAAAAGACACTTTGGTCCTCAGACTCATTAAACTGTCTTGGGTTTCAGTATCCCACAATAGCTAGTCATGAATAAATAGCAAACTACCCTAAAATTTAAAAGACAGAGTCCCACGATCTCAACTTCAGCCTGAAGCAGGTGTGCAGTCTGGTGGTGTTGTGCTTCGTAGAGCTTTCAATTCACGAATTGCCTTGGAATTCATATGGGCACAATCCCCACAGATTTGGAGTTGTGTGCTGAACTCACATACCAGAGACACACCATGAGGTTCGGTCACAGATATCTGTTTGAGACGGATGCCACAAGGCTTACACCATGTAGTCCTAAGGGGTGACATGTCCCCTTGTACAAAGAACATGTTCTACATTAACAAGCATTAGAAATGCAATAGGTCTCGCAGCATTAGAGTTAGTGCTTTTAGAATTGTTAATGGTTTTTTTTGTAAATCTTTAGCATGAGGGTGAGGGTGAGTGAGGGTGGGTGAGGGTGGGTGAGTGAGTGTGAGTGAGGGTGTGTGGGTGAGTGTGGGTGAGTGTGGGTGAGTGTGGGTGAGTGTGGGTGAGTGTGGGTGAGGGATTGAGGGTGAGGGGTTGAGGGTGAGGGGTTGAGGGTGAGGGGTTGAGGGTGAGGGGTTGAGGGTGAGGGGTTGAGGGTGAGGGGTTGAGGGTGAGTGAGGGTGAGGGGTTGAGGGTGAGTGAGGGTGAGGGTGAATGAGGGTGAGGGGTTGAGGGGTTGGGGGTGAGTGAGGGTGAGGGGTTGAAGGTGAGTGAGGGTGAAGGTGAGTGAGGGTGAGTGTGGGTGAGTGAGGGTGAGTGTGGGTGAGTGTGGGTGAGTGTGGGTGAGTGTGGGTGAGGGATTGAGGGTGAGGGGTTGAGGGTGAGGGGTTGAGGGTGAGGGGTTAAGGGTGGGTGAGGGGTTGAGGGTGGGTGAGGGTGAGTGAGGGTGAGTGAGGGTGAGGGGTTGAGGGTGAGGGGTTGAGGGTGAGGGGTTGAGGGTGAGGGGTTGAGGGTGAGGGTGAGGGGTTGAGGGTGAGTGAGGGTGAGGGGTTGAGGGTGAGTGAGGATGAGGGGTTGAGGGTGGGTGAGGGTGAGTGTGAGTGAGGGTGAGTGAGGGTGAGGGTGAGTGAAGGTGGGTGAGGGTGAGGGGTTGAGGGTGATTGAGGGTGAGGCGTTGAGGGTGAGTGAGGGTGAGGGGTTGAGGGTGAGGGTGAATGAGGGTGAGGGTGAATGAGGGTGAGGGGTTGAGGGGTTGGGGGTGAGTGAGGGTGAGGGGTTGAAGGTGAGTGAGGGTGAAGGTGAGTGAGGGTGAGTGTGGGTGAGTGTGGGTGAGTGTGGGTGAGTGTGGGTGAGGGATTGAGGGTGAGGGGTTGAGGGTGGGTGAGGGGTTGAGGGTGGGTGAGGGGTTGAGGGTGAGGGATTGAGGGTGAGGGGTTGTTGGGATAATTATATTTTGTACAGAACAGCGCAAGTGTGTGTTGAGGGTTTTTATCCCTCATCCCTATGAGAGAGGGGTTGGGAGGACGGTTCAAGCAGTGAAGAGGGCGTGGGGGGGTGAGCACGCAAATACAACTGTGTATCGAGATAGCATGTGCTTGCGGTTGCAGAAGGAACAGCTTCAATAACCCAGTGATAGTGCATAGATGGGCAGCCTTCCCAAGTACCACGCACGGCATCTTAATTGCAGCGAATACGCACAGCGAGCACTAACTTTTATTTTCAAGCCGCCTTCAACGCTCACGTCTTTCGGCAGCTTAATTTATGCTAATATCCACTCTTAGCTTTAAGCCGCCTTTGCTCATCATGTTCCCAAAGATATTTAAATGTAACCTAATGAAACAGGTTACCTTTATATATATGGCGAGTCAGCATTA
Organism: Lissotriton vulgaris; assembly: GCF_964263255.1. Lineage (NCBI taxonomy): Eukaryota > Metazoa > Chordata > Amphibia > Caudata > Salamandridae > Lissotriton > Lissotriton vulgaris. The sequence goes on from NW_028250026.1 coordinate 48,973, forward strand.
AACTCTAGTTCTAAGCCGCCTTTAACATCTATGTCCTTGAGCACCCTCTCCTAAGCAAGTGTCTCTGCGAGCTCCGCTGTGTTAATGTATTTTAAACAAATGAGTTAGTTTAACTCCACTCGCACCTTAATTGCAGCGAGAACGCACAGTGAGCATTAACCTTTATTTCCAAGCCGCCTTTAAAACTCACGTCCCAGAGCAACGTAACTGATGTTAATATCACTTTTACCTCTAAGCCGCCTTTGCTTATCGTGTTCCCAATGATATTTAAATGTACGGCGGGAAGGGGAGGGGGCGGAACGGGGGCGGAGAGAGGAGAGGTGCGAGTAAAATAAACAAAAAAAAAAAGAAGCCGGAGGGAAGAGAGGGGAGGGGGAGGAGAAATGCGACACGGCGGGAAGGGGAGGGGGCGGAACGGGGGCGGAGAGCTGAAAAGTGTTGCTGCAACGTGTGGATGCTTGTGAAGGACATCATGTAGTGAAGATGCTCCCTTGGCGTAAGGAGCATAGTAGAGAAGACGTGGTGAGGAGGCTGATAGCTGGTGAGTTCAGGATTTAGCATGCGGCCTGTGCATGTATGTAGGGGACATGCAAAAAGACCAGAGATGTACTTCGATCCTAGGACAACAAGTGAACGGGGTAGCTGGTTAGTATTTTAGAAAGGGTATATGCTGGATCTGTGTCACACGGCGGGTAAAATAAACAAAAAAAAAAGAAGCCGGAGGGAAGAGAGGGGAGGGGGGAGGAGAAATGCGACACGGCGGGAAGGGGAGGGGGCGGAACGGGGGCGGAGAGGTGCGAGTAAAATAAACAAAAAAAAAGAAGCCGGAGGGAAGAGAGGGGAGGGGGGAGGAGAAATGCGACACGGCGGGAAGGGGAGGGGCGGAACGGGGGCGGAGAGGGGAGGAGCGGGTAAACAAAGACGGACATGCACGCGCCCGTGACTTTTAAGGTCAATGCGCATGCGCATAAGCTTAATGCGCATGCGCATTGACCTTAAAAGTCACGGGCACTGCAAGGAATCGCCACGATTCCTTGCAAGTTAGAAAAGAGTCGATGAGCCCCTATAGTCTCGCTTGCTCGATGCGCATGCGCATCGACAGGCGAGACCTAAAAATAGCACTTCATTTAGTGAACAAAAAGAGGGGCAGAGCTCTTGATTCACATCTGAAGAGGTAGAAAGAAAGGAAGTGACGTTAGTGAACATGGGTGGTGTTTAAATGCAGCTCTGTTTGTCACGTCCGTAACAGAATGATATCAGCGAGGAGCCACCTAACGTCACCTACCAGTGCACAAAAGAACTGCATTTGAGCTTCTGGATAAAGTCTAGAATATCGAAATATTCACAAGGTGATGAAACTGTGGTTAGAAGTATCGACTAGAAAGGTTAACCTAGTCACTATATGGAGGAGATGTCTTTGATTTTGCCAACACCTGCTTATTAGTTTAGCAAGGGTGTTCTCACTGAGTTTTTAGCAATTTTGAGCTTTTTCAGCTGGTACTTGAGGAAGCTGCAGTACAGCACAACGGGCTAGCCCAGCTTTATGTTGCCCAACTTGCCAGGGACTACTGTGTGAAAGTGGAGTAATTCCCCGTGTTGACCCAGCCCTCTCACCCCACCTCTTTTTAAGAAACATTTTATTTTGACAGTGCAATACTGTGGTTACCTTATGCTACAAGAATTTGTAAAGCGCTTCGTCACCTTTCAACACACGAGGCAGGAATGACCTGGAGCTCAGTCTGAAGTGAGTGACATGCTGAATATCATCAGCATGAGTGGACACTTTGGATCATTTCGTTTTCATTTATTAGCGAGGGAAATCTCTAGAAATAATGTCCATTATTTTACTTGTGCTAAGTTCTCGGGTCAAAGCTGACAAATGGCTCGGAGTTGAAGCCCATGGTGGAAAAGGGCATCAATTCAAATACTGACAACAAATGCCCACATTTCCCATTCTTCTGAGTCTGTAATCAGAGTACAATTAAAGTGGATAATAGCAATATAGGTCTAATACAAAGCTCTGACATGGCAGAAATGGGGTATGAAGCAATATATAGAAATACAGGCTTCTTCTAGGAAAACCTGGCGCTGGTTGCTGACGGCTCGGCCAGTCCAGTGTAGAGAACAATGGAGGGCAAACCCTGATCTGTCCATCAAAATCCAAGCTGTTGGCACAAGGTGTGACTCTTCAAACAGGAGGAGTCACCATAACTACTCCAAAGAGGCCACAGTCTGAGCTGTAACTTGAAACATTTTTAGGACCAGCCTTTCCTTGCGGACTAAACAAACCATTAATACAGTGCGGCTGCCACAAATCAGCCAGGCAAGATCACTTAAGGTTAAAAAAATAGCAATTCGCAAATCTAAACCCCTGACATGCGTTCAACCGATATTACAAGCACAAATCAAAGAAGAAAAGATATGAGGGACATTGCATGCTTTTGTTCCAGCAAATGAACATGGAAAAATGCCACATGCAATAAAACACTGAACAAAATCCAAAGATTAAATATATATTCATACTGTTATGGGACAAAGATAGAAGTGATGTGGGTAAGGCGGTTTGCCAGTGCTGGCCTTGTCATAGCTTTTAAGGGGGGGGGGGGAGGGGGGGGGGGGACAATGGCTCCCACTGAAGTACAGATAGTCCTCAATCAATCAATTCTGATTTATAAAGCACAGCTAATCACCCGTGAGGGTATCCAGGTACTGAGAACCAAGCTGCTTGATGGCATCAGTTGAATAGCCAAGTCTCAAGTCCCCTTCTGAACTCTTGAAGTGAGGGTGAAGTCCAGAGGGGGAGGATGTTCCAGGACTTCTCAGCGAGGTAGAAGGAGCTACCTCCACTGTTGCTTAAGCGGATGTAGGGGGAGTGAGCGATGGAGAAGGAGGTGGATAACAGGAGCCTGGAGAATTGGTGGAAGCTCAGGCAGTGGTCAATACATGCTGGTCCTTGGTTGTGCAGGGCTTTGCAGACGCGAGTCAGAAACTTGAATTGACATCTCTTGTGAATGAGGAGCCAGTGGAGTTTCTTCAGGTGAGGGTTGTTGTGCGTCCATCTGATAAGGTCAAGGTTAGTCTGTCCGCTGAGTTCTAAATCGTCTACAGTCTCTTCAGGAGGTCTGTGGACAACAAACTGTTTCGAGATAGACCACAAACAAGAGAATGTGAGAAAATTCCCTTCAACCCACCATTGTAGAACTCCTTCTGGAGACAAAGGAGCTTCATTTGAGAGCAGTAGAACGCAGACACGATGGGTGCTCACATGTTGTCTGTTATAGATGGTGCACACACGTCAACACTGCTGTAGGAAGCAGCGAGTATCATGTGCTGAAGAAATCGTATTGAAAGTGCTTTGCTTCTGGATTAATCACAATGTAAACCACTTGCTCAATGTCATGGCTTAGGATGGCATTTATCTGAGGTTTGCAAGGACCAATAGACACACAATCATGTTCAACATTAATAACTAAGAGGAAATTACCAGAATTAGCATTTTACTTTCACATGAGGTGTAGCTATTGAATCGCACTAGATGCAACAAGAATTAGAGAAAAATAACAAAATTCCAAACTAGCCAGAGAAGTGATATTCAAGTAGGTGAAAGCACATGCTGGCAAGGTGGGAGGGATGGAGGCCGAGGCAAGAGCAGGGCCGACCTTTGACAAGGGCGAGCTGGGCTCAAGGCACCTAGATTTAGAGGGGTGGACACGTTGCTGACTTCCCGAGCTGCCTTGTAAATGCCTTCACTCCATTTACCTGCTCCTGGCTATCTATAAAATTGTGTTTTCTTTATTTTTCCTAGCATCCCTCAGATTCCATTTGTCCCACCCCTTTGGACTCTCACCTAAAGTTTTGCAACTGAATACGAGATTAAGGTGAGCGGACAAGGGTTATGTGTGTTCACATGAGGTGCCTTCTCTGAGGTATTCAGCAGAACATGACTTGTGAGCACAAAAGCACACTCCACTAGGATCACCCATAGAAAGGTGTGTATCAGGAACGGTTGGAGGAGGATCAGGAGGGACAACAAGTTTATTTTTGCCTGAGGCGCGGTCTGAGGAAAAGCTGGCCTGGGCAATAGGTAACAGGGAGGGAGAGCAAGTCGGGAGCAGCATGGACAAAAGGTTAAAACAAAACAAAAAGTGCTAGCTACATCATAGCCCTTATTTTGTATTGCAGGGCAAGAGGCATGGATAGATGGAAGGGCGTCAGGATCCAACACAGAGAGAAAGAGGGTGTACGAGAGGGGCTGGGAGCAAGCAGTAGAACAACAGATTTGGAGGAAGGGGCTGGGAGCAAGCAGACAACGCAGGGAGGTTCTGGGAACAAGCAGGTGGACAACGAAGGGTGGGAGGAAGGGGCAAACAAACAAGGGAGGGAGATGCTATGGGAAAGCAGACTGACAGCGTAGGGTGTGAGGAATATGGGGAGGGGGGGGGGGGAGTGCACGAGGGAGATATATGAAAAGCAGGAATTCTCAGAGTGCTTTAATACAGTGAAAAATTAGCACCTACAAATAATCAATAGATGGACAAAAGTAATGCATACATTCTCTAGGGGTGCAACAAACGTATAAAGTGGAATGAATCCTATGGCTTGGCAGCTGACTCAGAAGAATCAAGCAAATGAGGGAGATAATAAAGCAAGCCAATGGTAAGCAATGGGCAGCCTCTAACGCTGCTATTGGAGAAAAAAAAAGATCTTGCAAGCAAATGCGCATGCTCTGCCTTAGGCGATACCTAAGAGTCAGAAAATCAACATCTAACGGGGCACCCGAATTGCAGACAAAATAAACAACTGGTATGTCTTTTTAATGTTTTTAAACTTTTTAAAAAAAATTTTTTGATACCGTACCACACGACCAACTACTGAAAGCCCTGGAAGGGAAAGGTATTCGAGACAAGGCATTGGGATGGCTACAATCTTTTTTGGCGGATCGAACACAATCAGTGTGTCTGGGTGATTTCCTTTCTCCCCCGCGAAACATTAAATACGGGGTTCCTCAGGGGGCTTCATTAAGCCCAACCCTTTTTAATGTATTTGTTTCCTCATTGGCAGCCATTGGAAGAAAGTGGGGTGTTGAAATGTGTTCTTATGCTGACGACACCCAGCTGATGGTCACCATTGATGAGAAAGATGATCCTAAAACTCGACTACTAAAATGCCTGACTGAGCTGGCCAATTGGATGCAAGAGCACTGTCTGAGATTAAATGCAGACAAGTCAGAAATCCTCCTGTTTGGCAAAAATCCCCAGCTCTGGGACAACAGCTGGTGGCCATGTAACCTGGGCTTGCCCCCAAATCCTACCATAAAAGCGAAAAACTTGGGTGTGGTATTGGACAGTGCTCTGTCCATGAAATCACATGTCTCCACTGTCTGTGGCAGAGGCTTTGCATTATTGAAAATGCTCAGACGAGTCTTCCCCTGGATTCCGACTGAGTGTAGGAAGACCCTGGTCCCGTCGCTGCTGATGAGCAGACTGGACTACGGCAACTCTCTGTTTGTTGGAATGGCAGCCTCTCTTTTCTCTAAACTGCAGATAGTGCAAAATGCCGCGGCAAAGGCTGTATGCAATAAGAAGAGATAGGATTCGGCCAAAAGTTGCATGCGAGAACTACATTGGCTCCCAATGCGACAAAGAGCCAACTTCAAATTACTGTGTATCGCACACAAGGTACTTTACAATACAGGCCCTACCATTCTACACAATAAAGTCAAATTCCATAGACCATCGAGGAACCTTCGATCCAGAACTTCAGGAAGAGCAAACACTACCCACGTGAACACTGTCAGGATGGGAGAGCGGGCTTTCTCGCATCTAGCTGCAACCAAGTGGAATGAACTACCTCCCAATCTCAGACTGACAGAATGTCTCTTATCATTTAGGAAACAATTAAAGACACTACTCTTCCCTAAACCAGAATAATCAGTAATCAATGCGGTTACCGTACCCCTCAGCACCAAACCTCAGCGCCTTGATATCCTACCTAGGATGATTGTTAGCGCTTTATAAATAAATTAAATACAAATAAAATACAAAATAATGTAAAAAATAAACAAAACACTTTGACCCACTGAAGAGAAAAGAGCTATTTTAGGCTGCTTTGAACAATGTGCACGGACTTAGCACTCAGCCAATACCTGCTGCACTAGTTGTTGGAACTCCGATGGGCCTTACAGTATGACTGATGCTGGTCCTTTGGCTCCATAGCTTCTACACCATGAAACATAACATGTTGGTGCCTTAGTGGGTTGGCTACCCACAAAGACCCGACTTATGGCTTCTAACACACTTACTGTCCATCAATGTGTAACACTGTGCATGGGCTCCTTCTAATTGAAGGAAGAAGCAGTAATCAAGAGGGGGTGCTCTACAAATACGAGCTTAGTGCACAAAGGACTGTTTCTAGTGATGGGATGGGCAAGTCTATGAGAGATGGTATTGCAAATGGCGTAAGTCAGTTATGTAGCACACTTTGTGAATGCAACTGCTACAAGCTAGGTATCCTCTACTACTGCCTATGCCAGGGCCCTGCAGGGGCATCTCGCACATCCTGGTTGAATCAACTGGCCTCCTCCCTCTGTTAGCATCATGCTCTAGTGCCTACTGGAAGCTTCATGGCAACCCTACATCTTTCAACATGTAAGGCAATGTACCTACAGGAACGGCGAAACTGCGCACTTATGCTAGCAAAATAGCTCAGTGAGTTAATAGACTTGCTGCCTCCATGTATATACGTACCTGGCATACCCTGCCTCTACAACTGTGTTCATGAGTTGTCAATGTATACTAAAACTATCTAACAGAACAGGAAACCATACCTACAGGAAGAGACTATAAGTTAGCAGCTCCTGAAGCTATAATTTACATTGAGTGTGACTGAACAATGTGCGAACAACAGCTGTAGAAATCGAGGGGGGAGGAAAGATTACACTGAAATAGGGAAATATCCCCTCTTCTGCCCAAGATCTGTGCAAGCAATATGTCCTGGGCGGCGTGTGATAGGATTTCCACAAACCTAGACAAGTAGAATTTACTTTAAGAAACAGCACAGGAAACATTGCATATTCATATTTACTATCAATGTGTCTCACCCAATTAATTCATAACGGGTGATACATGTGCAATTCTTTAATCTCACACGTTTTGTATGCAAAACAATGTTAAACAGGCATTGGCAAAGCGAAAAGATCTAACTTTCATATGCCAACGCATGTAAACACAAACATTCACAAATGCTGTTTATCATTAAAACCTGCCCTAAAGAAAGAAAAATAGAAAAAAAATATTGGTATCTGAATATAATGTATACACATAAAATAATGAATGTCAAACTGTGTGAAGACTTAATGTACTTGAGATATAAACAAATGCAATACAGTTAGGTACTCACCGGCAGGAGGAATGAAGCACTAAACAACCAACTGCATGAGGTATAAGAATAGCACTTCACTAGGTGAAGCCAAAGCCGCTCTATCTGAATTTTACATAATTGTTTACAATCGGTTACCGACAGTCGCGCTTTGTACCCACCCATTTGACAACGAAAGACAAATTAAGAATATAAAGACGTGGACTGGCATAAATGTGGGACGCTGACAAGTGCTGTGCACTTAAGATCACATGATCTGTAAGAGGTGCCCCAAGCGTATTCACCGTCAAGCAAACGCTTCTCCTAAAAACAGAACATACTGTCAGCTCCATCAAAAACAGAATCAGGCAGGGCCGCCAGAGACAAGGAGTTGTATGCAGAAATGCTGATTATCCAACAGAGGCAGGCAGGCAGGCATAATCGGCATTCAGGCAACAACTGGCATGGCTGGAGATAAACACCCAACCACCTCTTCGGCAACCCCCTACACAACCATGTAAATGTGGAAGGCTCTGCAACAACTCTACGTACGCCATGATCCCTCGGGGGTAAGGCAGGGACTTTAACGAATGATCTGCCTCCCTGGCGAAAAACATTGAAATGCGCTGACGGGAGGGGTGCCCCCCCCCCCCCCCACTCCCCACCCCCCCCCCCCCTGCTTACAGCTGAATGTTGAAGTTCAATATCGTTTAACAAAATGGGCACCCTTGTGACTGACAACAAACCTCAGGGGCGGTATGGGCAGACCAAAGTCAAATGGGATACCCAGAAAAACAAGCATTGACCAAGCTCAAAAACTGGCAGCCAACTTCAAACAAGCCATGGCAAAGCCAAAGATCTGATTTTAATTTCTGGAAAAATAAACATATAACTCGACACACTCAGAAAGCGCTAACTGCCCATACCTTGTTTCTCATACACTTTCATTAACCGTTTACTTTTCGAACCATGCAATTTGAGGTGAAACGAGTGCGCTGGCAGAGAAGATTTATTTTTTATGTCAAGGACAAACCCTTTTCTACCAGATAGCGCCAAGTCTTCCTGACTGGTGCAGATGAAGCTCACTGATGCGCTTTTCATGTCCACAACAAACGGGACGTCACAAACCCTTCAGATGCTGAGCGAGGGGATTTACCTCAGACCATGTGGCAACAGACCCTCGGGCAGGATTAGCGACTGTGCTGCTGCTATATTTTCTTTGAAATCGCTCCTCGAAAATAAACAGCTTGAGGAGCGACGGCGTACACACAACACTGTTTAATAATATAAACAAAAACAAGCGCGTGCCGCCTTCAATGACAGCAGGGGGATGGCGCGATTCCCTCATGGGAGAGGGGGCTGGCGCCCCGATAATTTATCACATTTGGCACCCGCTCCCGCGAGTGAATAGCCAGACGTGCATGCGTTGCCTTGGAAGCAATGCAACGGATGTACCATGTTACTCCGCATACTTTTACTCCGCATACCGTTACAACGCATAGCGCTTTGGGGTGCTGGATAGTGGTAAGTATAATTTACTATTCTAACTCCAGTCCCCGTGGACCCTAGGGAAGGTGTTGGATAGTAAATTATACTTATTCCCTATCCTAGAGCGCCCCCCAGCGCAATGCGTTGTAATGGTATGCGGAGTAAAAGTCGCGTTGTAATGGTAGTGCGGAGTAAAAGATGCGTTGTAAAGGGTGTATACCCAATGCAACGCGTGCACGTTTTTCACTGGAAAGCTCTACCGATGGCTGAAGGTCTCTTTCCTCTGCAGCGCATGAGCGCTGTAGAGGCGAGACCTAAAAATCAATTAATCTTATCAGTACATCATTGCAGATTTCTCCTAGTTCGGTCTCTGGAAAGGTTCTTTCCGGGAAGGACTCCAGAATCAATTAACGGATTAAAACCGATGTCAGCAAGATTCCAACCAAAGACCACAAATGAAACTCTTACACCGCCCTGTTCCTACTCACGTGATCTTTAGTAGGAAAAACCTGCGACGTCAGAAAGGAAACGGTCGGTCTAACAGAGGATATATACACAAGGGGACAGGGACATAGTAATAACAGCTGTTAACGCCCAACCGTGTGTAGGCAATAACAGTATTAGGGCCCATACCCCAACCTCACGTAGGCAAACACACCATCTGTGCCAGTCTGTTTAATGACAGTTCTCTGTGCTTTCAATAAGCTTGTACCGCAGACAAACAAGTGTCACTACCCGTATTCTACCTTCTGATTCCGGGGCCACGGTCTGCCTAAACTGGTGCTAACTAAAAAATACATCTTTCTGAAGGTGCTTGTCTTTTGTGAACTGATTTTGAGAGCTGGGTGCCTGGAAGCCAGACTACCTTAATGACAGGGCTATTTAAAAAGGCAAAACCACACTGCGCACTTACGCCATTGGTGGGAATGCCGTTTTGGTCTGCAATCAGCGCAGTTTATAGTGAACAAGAAATTATGCAGCATAATCCTACTGCCTCCAGAAGCGGCATCAAACTGTTCGGTTATTGTTAGTAATTATAAGTCAGAGGCTCAGGATCAAGTCACGGGGAACCGCGTGCCTTGCACAGAGGAACCTCCTCTGATGTTCACAGGGCCCTCGCTAAGGCTGAGGTAATGATGGGTTCGGGACACCGGGGCCCCTCTCCTCCCTTCCTTCCTCCCTTCCTCCCTCCCTCCCTCCCCCTCCCCCTCCCCCCCCCCGGCAACCTCCCGGACGCTACCTAATTGTGGGCTATGAAGTGAAAACATCGCAATGCGATCAGGCTGCCAAAAACTGAGCAATTTACTCCAAGTTAATTGCCCACTCATGACACACTCCAGTCAAAATCTCCCCCCGCATTTCTGTGACGCTCCTCGTAAAAAAAAAGCTGAAATATGCATTAATTTCAGGTAATTAAGACCATAAACTCAGCTCAGAGCATTGAAGGAGCACTCCGGCATAGGGCGCAACCAGCACAGGGCTTCGGTAAATTATAATTACTTACATTTTTGTGATTTTATATAGAGCGGACATGGACAGTAGGCATCAAAGCGCTTTACAATCGAGTAGGGTGTATCTATAACACATCTAAAACATACATGTGCGTTAAAGGAGGAGAGAACAACAGGTTAGCCTCCCCGCGACGTAGGGCGTTTCATATGTATTTATCAAGCTTCTTTCCAGGAAGGACTTGGGAATCAATTAACGGTTTAAACCGATCTCTGCAAGATTTCAACCCAAGGCCACAAATCTTTGATAAGAAGAAAAACCAGCAGGGGCGATGTTGGAAAAGAAATTGCCGCCATTATCCCGCTGTCTCGAAAGTGAAAGTGGGCGTGGCCGCCGAATGTAAGGGAAGCATGTCGTCGTGCTTGAGTTCGGAGTAACTCAATAAAGAAAATAGAACAGGTCCGTTGTAACAACCAAGTAAAGGGGCCAGTAGCCATGGGGGGAATCAAATGAAGACACAGCCGTACTAAGGAGGGACTAACAAGCCTACTAAGGAATCATATGGCAGCATTTACAAAGGACAAAGACACAAGCCAATGAAAAGTATAGGCGGGGGAGTGGGCGGGGCTTCACTCCCGTACTGAACTACAACAGATCATCACCAGAGCAGCGCTTGCGCGCAGACTCTAGGCTTGACCAAAAAGTTTTTTTTACATGTATCAAACGCTATTTTGTGACTCGTTAACCTGTAACCGATTCGCAAAATGGGTTTCTGATTCGGTATTTGGAAGGGGCGCGTTTAGGACGTCCCTTCTAAATAGCTAATTGCAGCAGTATGTGTGAATGTTTCGTGACCGTGAATGCAGTCGCAAAACATTTGTAATTTACCACCAACTTCAAATTGATGGTAACTGTTTCGCAAATGGGAAGGGGTCCCCAAGGGACCCTTTCCGCTTTGGGAATGGTTGTAAAACCTTTAAGAGCAGGCAGTGGTCCCATGGATCACTGCCTGCACTTAAAAAATGAAAAGGAAACTTCTTTTTTGTTTTTAAACGCAACCCGTTTTCTTTTGAGGAAAATGGGCTGCATTTAAAACAAGCATTTGCAATACAATAGGTCTCGCATTAGGAAAGTTTGATCTATTAGTATTGTAAATGACATTTTTTATTTGTGTTGGTTTTGAGAATAGCGAAATGAATAGCTTTGTCATTTATAATGCCAATAGTTTAAACTTTTGCAAGTGTGACATCTTTAGCATTTGTAATGCAATATGTGTTGTATTTACATGACTTAGATGTATTGATGTTACAAAGAACAATGGCTTTTATTTTTAACAATGATTATTAGTAAAATAAAAGTTAGCATTAACATTCCCGCCGGCGGCGCGCTAGTAGAGAGTCACTGCCTCTTGACCGCCCAATTACGGAGACCCGGGCGGGCCTGACCTTAGCAGTCTTTGCATTACAGGCTGTGGCCCCGCGTGGGGGGCAGGTGATCGGATGTGACCTCCCGAGACCTGGAACAGGCAAGGTCGGTCAGAAGCTGAGCGGGGCCGGGGCCTCGACTGGAGTCACGGGTCAAATTTAAAATTAATCAACATCATGATACCACGAGGACTGGACTGAGGGCCTGAAGAATCATGCTCGGGTGGCGCGGTTTGCCGCCGATGGACGAGTCATTGCGGCCACTGTAAAAACATTCCTACGTCACGTGATCCCGGAGCTGCAGCATATTCGCTCAGGAAGCCTTCGTGAGTTGAGTAAGTTATTCCCAAATCAATACTGTTGAGTCATCCTGCCAAGACACACGTTGTCTGTGAATCCCGTGCACATATAGGCTGTGGGAGAGCAAGGGCGGACATAGTTTAAACTTTTGAAGCCAGAGCACGCAGCCGGGAGCCCGACTCTGCTGCAGCTCAGACTGTGTTGTGCTGCGCTGCTGCCGGGGCTCCCAGCGTGGTAATGAACACTTACTACAAAGCTACCAACCCCCGGCAGACTAGTGGGTGGCCGCCGCTGGAGTTGTTCCCTAGTGCCGTAATACTGCAGCCTGGTCCCCAGGTATGTCAAATAAAACTTCAGAATTCCATGCCAGTCACAATGTATTTGCGTTTGAGTGTTAAGTATAAACATATGCTCGGTAGATTCTGCCTCAAGATGTCCTTTTACACACTCGTGAGCTAAAGCGCGAGAGTATGTGTGTGCCTAGTACTCACTTCTGAAAAGATGCTGCCACCACTTTTGCTCTGTGACCGCGGTGGCTGGGACACGCTAGTAGCCAGAAGGAGGCGTGCTCGCGACAGGCTGGGGAGCACGCGCACACGTTCCAGGCAGCGACGGAGGCATGGCGCGCACCGCCTCCCTGTGCCGTGTCGCGCGCCGTGGATCTTGTCCCCCTTTTGCTCTTCCCAGTGTGCGCACCGCGGGGGCCTGTTTCCTACGCTGGGGGCCTGCAAGCGCCACTCCCTGCGATGTTGGCGGAGGCTGGCGGGGATGCGCCCCCGGTCTGGGGGTAGCTGCCGGTTTTGCAGCCACTCTCGGTCCTTCCCCTGAAGCCGGGCCTGCCTTCCCACTACTGCCTCCTCCACCCGGAGCCTCCGGAGCTGCAGAGGAGCCGGACTCTAGATGGGCCGAAGTACGAGGAGGAAGAGGTGGTGATTCCGCTGACCGCTCCGGCGCCTAACTAGTAAGTACCGAGATTCGGGGGTAGGGCAGATCTCCCGATGCATGGGGCGGGGGGGTGTGTCTGTGTGTGCGTGCAGGGGGGGTAGGGGGCGGCGGCGTGTGTATGCGTGCGTGTCTGTGTGTGTGTGTGTGTGGTGGGGGGGGGCGGCAGCGTGTGTACGTGTGCCTGTGTGGTCTGTGTGCAGGGGTGTGGGGGCTGGCTGTGTGCGCACAGGAATATGAGGCACGAGAGGGGCACGGCGCCGTGCGCGCCCACGAGGTCAAATCTGCGCTCGTGCCACTCATGTCTACATTCCCAAATACGGGCAACAATAGGTCTCGAGCAGACGCTGCTCGACCTAAAATGATAGCTTTATTTAAAAGCAATCATGGGCATGGTGGTCTGCTGACACCAGTAGGCCACCATCCCATCCCCCATACTAGGGGGTTTCAAATTGCGATATACCTCATTAATATTAATGAGGGAAGTCAATTTGTGATCCCCAGGAATCGCTAAATGAAACTTTGAGTTCCATGCATTTGTAATAGCGATTACCTAATTATGATCGCAGAAAATCGCAATTAGGTAATCGCTATTACAAATGTTGATACATGTGGCCCGGTCTCACAGCAAGATAGAGCTTACATGATTTTGTTCACTCTCAACTATCTGAATGAGCGTCGAGCTGCTTTCCTCTCCCCTGTAACACCGCTGTAATGGTCTGTGTGAAAATTCCCACACAAGCCTGGGCTTTCATCGTCCAAGAAGAGGCATGTCCAAAGAAGTAATTCAGAGGAGCAAAAACGAATAAGGTTTCCTCCAGAGAACCCATTCAATTATTTAGGCTCTGCAAGAGGCAGATCAGGTTTCCCCACAAGAAAGAGAACAAGTGAAATGTAAAGTGTGTTTAGAGTGCACACCCACATGGCAAGAAAGAAAGTATTATAAATGTAAACAGTAGGTTTAGGATCGTGTGCAGCGGTACACTCTTACAAATGTGTCATCTTGCATATGAATTAATCTAATCTGCACTAAAACGTGCCTGCAGAATGCATGCTGCTGATGCAACACTGGAGCTCTGTAACAGGAGAATAATGGTATAAACCACCACGTGTCAAATGCAAAAAGAAAACCTAAACAGCCGTGATGTGTTAATATAAGAGCTTTGAACATTTTCAACCATAGAAGCAGTTATCAAAGGTTGTAGCTTGTGGGCACCAAGCTAGGTCAGCTCCAATGGGAAAACAAAGGGTACATTTTGTGCCTTTAAATGTAATTTTCTACACGCTTCAGAGAAAAAAGGAAAAAAAAAAGATAAATAATTCTTAAGCTCTAAAAACACTGAAATGAGGGCAAAGTAAAAGCACAGGTAAACTGGTTGATATTCCACTCCAACAGAACCGTGTACATGGCCTTATCCACAAGTAGCAGGAATCCAAATGGGACAAATTAAGTCCATTAGATAGCATCTCACATCTTTTCCACCCATTAGGAGAAGATCTTCTGTCCTTGTGTATGAAGGTAAAATCAAGTTCTCCGCTGGACCCTGCCCATTACATGTGCTGAAGCAAGGGAGGAACAAGATTCTTCCTGTGCTTTTAGATCTGCTCAACTTATCTTTAAGGTTTGGGACTGTACCTCCCCTCTGGAAACATGCGGTGGTAAAACCTCAATTGCAAAAAAGCCAACTTTGATCCCCTGCAATTCGAAAGTTATAGACCAATCTCTCTGCTACCCAATACGAGTAAGCTACTGGAAAAACATGTGAATAAACATCTTGCACGATTCCTTAAAGCTAATAAGATCCTTCATTCTTCACAAACAGGCTTCAGACCTCTACACAGCACTGAGACTGCGCTTGTCATAGTAGCAGAAAAATTAACAAGCATTTACAATGCAATAGGTCTCGCCTTCGCAAAAGTTAGAGCTATTGGCATTGTAAATGACAAACGTTTTATTGATGTTTTGGTTTTCAAAACAGATAAATAAATGGCATTGTCATTTACAATGCCTATAGCTTAATCTCTTGGCAATGCGAGACCCATTGTATTTGCAATGCAATAGGTCTCGTATTTACGCGAGTTAGAGCTATTGACATTGCAAACAACAATGTGTTTTATTTAGGTTTCAAAAACCAAAACATAAATAAAAGGTCTCTCACACACTGCTGTCTCTCTTACACACACTGCTGTCTCTCACACACCATGCTCTCCCTAGAACGCACACACTGCTGTCTCGCACACTGCTGTCGCTCTCACACACACTGCTGTCACTCAGACACACACACACACACACACACACACTGCAGTTATCAATTTGACCAATTCTCTCTAGTTTAGTCAGGATTCACCGCCCTACCCATAAGATGGAAGAACATTATAAACTCCTCCCTTGTCATAGGCACTATTCACACATCCCTAAAAATTGGAATAATCTGCTCAATTCTCAAGCACCCTAAGGCGAATCCTAGCAGCAACAAAAAAGCATCATCCCATTGCTGCTCTAGTGTTTGTAGTGAAAATCTTGGAGAACTGTGTGCCAAAACACCTATATTAAGCCATCCCTGAGAATAAACTCTTAAATAACTATAATGTATTTTACCTCACTCTTCGGTCTGGATAGGCTGGCTAGTTCTTCAATATTTCAATTATATCCACCCAATTACTGTCAGATGGTAAAAATAAATTATTCCACCTGCACCCTTTTAAAACGCCTTGAAGGGTCCCACAGTGATCAGCTTTAACCCCAACCTTGTGTGACTTAGATCTTGAACCTCTCTAGAACTAAGACTCACTGGGTTCTTCTTATCACCAATATGTATATTTATGAAAGTATTAATAAAAGTATCATGATGAACATCTAAAGAGAATGACTTTCCAGAACACAAAGCTAGATGATCAGACAAAAACTAAGACTACTGGAATTTCTGCAATCCAGCTCCAAAAAAGCAATACAGAAAAAGAACACCTTCTACGCCTTTGCTCCGAGTGGAACTTTTGCATTAGACAACTAACTTTACCATCTGCTGAAATAAAATAAATTGTTAAGACCAGCTAAAACGAACTAAATCAAACACGGTGTTCACCAGCAAAGACATTTTAAAACAAGTCACACAAGCCCCGGTAATATCAAGTCTTGAAATTGGAACTCCAATCTGTATCTCTGTTTCCCTGATAATTTAGCCAATCCCAGTAGTACTTGATGAAATCACAAGCTCTGGAACTAAACAGCTTTCATTATCATTAAAAAAAGTACTGCTCTCAGGTAGACGCAGATGCTAAATTCCAATTAAAAACAATTTGTTGTTACAAAACGTCCACCCGAACCAATGCCTTTTCAGAGTTTGCTCTGAAGAGTTAGAATGGCATGCCTCCATACAATAAGTGATACGTCTTTCACATCCAATGGCAATTTTTTTTTAAATCACTTACTTCTAGAACTGCTGACCACATTCTTATTAGTTCTTATACTCTCTCTTCACATAAACCACAGACATTCACTATAAACCACATAATACTTACAGTGCCACTGAAACCCACCTTTCGAGCAGTTAGCTATGTGGACCAAATCCAGATCTGTAGCTGGTGCATATATAATTGTCCTCATGGTATTCTTCTTGCGCACCGGTAAAGTGCCTTGCACATACACTTGTTTTCTTTGTTCAGGGACACTAAAAAAAAATGCCTATGGTAAGCTCCCCATTCCTATGTGAAGCACTCTCATATCCTCTTAGATTACCTTAGCCATACAGAAAAAAATGGAAGTAAATAATCAAATAAATAGACTGTTATAAATAAGGCTATTACATGACTCCAGGTCAACAGGAACCCTATGTTGTTGTCATGGGCTTGAGTAGTGACTGCGTTGTGGTGAAGGAGGGTCCCCCCTTTATAGAGTGCAGCTCTTTCTAGGGCCAAACTATGGGCAAGCAATTGTCGGTTATACTCTTTCAGCCAGAGCTGCATCGCTAGTGCTATTCTCCAAATAAATCTATCTCCTCATCACATGTTCATAGATCATTAGTTACCATTCCTTTGTTTCCAGCTGTTGTAGTTCCATTAGTTTTGCTGTTATGAATCAAGACTAACTCCCTCAGTGCACCATGTTAAGAAAAGCCCGGAATCGAACACAGTGTCATCAGTAAATGGAGTTATCCGACACCTTAGTTGTAGGCCGGGCCAATTGAAGTAGCTAAAGGAATTGGTTTCCTGAGCATAAACAGTACAAACATGTCAAGTATTAATAAAATATTCCCATCAATTATTCAAGGAGACAATGTCCATAGAAATCCGATTTACATCTGTAGCGTTTATTTTCTTGTCCTATTTCCACAAAGACTTGTTTTGTCGTCTAGATCCATGTACAAAGAATACAGCCAATATTACAATCCAGAAACAGCCAACACGCGCGTTTCTTCAATGAAGTTTCTTTCCATAAGACTTCATCAGGGTTCGCACCAATTATAGTTGTAATTTTTAATTGTCTCTATATTTCAGGTCCTATTGTATTCACATCAAAACTAGTCACAACGATATACATTTCCCATATCTGTCATCTATGTACGAGGATTAGTCCAATTTCCAAGAGACCTGTATTCTCTCCTGGCCACATTACCTGTCCTGCGCCGTGTCCAAACTTTCCGACATGTACTTTCCCTGCACTTGAACCAAATGAAGTAACTGGCCACATAATTATCTGCA
The DNA here is from genome assembly GCF_964263255.1 of Lissotriton vulgaris. NCBI lineage: Eukaryota > Metazoa > Chordata > Amphibia > Caudata > Salamandridae > Lissotriton > Lissotriton vulgaris. The sequence goes on from NW_028250026.1 coordinate 66,630, forward strand.
TAATTCTGTATTTGCCACAGAATCCCCCATCTGGTTCAAGAATTGTAGATTTATTTTTAACACACAAATGTTTCTAACTCAAAAGGGCCACAAGTTACACAAAAAGCACTACCATGGCTCTTGCCACTAGGAAGACCCTTGCAGAGGTTATCTTCTATTGCTGACTGCTCGACATGGTGGTTAAATTAACGCTAATAATTTGGCACATTAAACCAGCTAGAAAATGTGCAAAATAAATCTTATTATTTGACTTTTGTCGCATAAATTGGTCCTCCCCTTCCACATCATTGCCATAGCCCTAATTATATGGTACTGTTAGTTTAAATCTACGTAGTCTTGAATCATTAACTACACATCCTCAAGCGTCAGCAGTGTCGACTGGGGACTCGGAGCCTAGACACAGACAAGTCACATGCAAAGGTGGCATCATCCCCTCAGAGGGGAGTTTGTTTAGAATGAGAAGCAACCGGACGCAGCCTCGCAGAGCAATGGTCAGCCCCGCCCCGTGCAGTAAGCAGGGTGGTCCGGCACCACAACTACACAAGAGTGGTTGCGATGCAATGCTCAGCAGGAGCTCAGCCCCACCCACGTGCACCAGGGTGCATCCTTTTAAGCAGGTGAGAGAAGCAAGTAGCACTCACCGCACACAAAGCAGCGACAGAGGCAGAGATGCAGCAGGAGCGAGGGGCCGTTGGAGGCTGGAGCCAAGGAGGTCTTACTAAACACAGCGCAGGAAAGATGCGGATATCGGTAGCTTTCAAGGGTAGACCCTAGTCCCGGGCATGGAGCCGTGGTGCCCAGGAACGGCAGGAGGGAGGGGGTTGGAGGAGATGAGCTCATGACCATTTCACAGTCTGAGAGGCTTTGAGCGCGCAACAAAAGCTGCTCAGTGGAATAGTCGGGAGACATGAATCCCTAAGTACCCACTGATCCAATTAGATGGTCAGAGACCATCTCCAAATATTCTGACAGCGTTTCACCACTTACATGACGTCATGTACGGGATGTGCAGCAGCAAAATGATGTGCCAAGGACGTGTGCGGGAGAGAGAGGAACTGACCCAATCAAGAAATGGCAAAGGCTTGTTCGGCCAATCAACAGACACGATAAGGCCACTCGCAGCTTCTGTGCATTACGACAAAGGCTCCTGCAACCAATTCAAGATCTTCATACTTTTTCACCCCAAACAAAATAAGTATCCGCCTATGTGATTGCTTGTTAGCCTACACGGTTGTTGCTCATGGACAATCAATTCCTTTATAAAAGCGTAATACTCGGGAATGGATTTAATTCTCTATCGAGCGTGCAAGGACGTTCCAAACCCCTAATCATTGATTACACAGGAAAGAATACGTATCCTCTTCTCTTTTTAGTCCGTCCCACTTAGATATACTTCCTGCTGGCGTAAAAGGTTTTTATCTTCTTTATGGGGCCATCTGAAACCTTTTACGCCAGCAGTAAATCGGGGAAGTCCGTCCAAGTGGGACGGACTACAAAGAGAAAAGTGTACGTCACAGGACGCTCTTTTCCAATGGCTGGCCACCTTTACCCTAAACGGTGACGCCAGCCAATGGAAAAGAGGGGCGGGGCTTAAAGCCCGCTAGGTGAAGTCACCTAAAAATTATAAAATCTCGGCAGCGAGACTGCGCATGCGCAGCCATCGCAGGACGAGACCTAAAAAAGATCTTGGACCAAGAGGGTTTGACTGCTGTCATATTATTGGACCTAGGTGCAGCATTTGACACTAAGCCATCCATCTCTCAGACAGAGACTGAAGAGCGCAGGAATATGCGGGATCACAGTGGACTGGCTCTCCTCAATTTTAGAAGATATGAGATTTAAAATGTGAGAAAACCCTTGCTACTCAGAGGCCTTTCCACTGGAATGTCGAGTCCTTCAGGGCTCATCTCTACACCCAGCATTGTTCATATGCAAGGGTAGGCGGCAGGCCTTTTTCACATCTCGCGTCAAAGTTATAGAACTCTCTCCCAGTTAGGATTCGCAATGTTCAAGAAGTTAGTTTCAGGAAGCACCTAAAAGCATGGCTGTTTGTAAAATAGACAGACTGGATTTAATCGGATCGACAGTTCCATAGATTAACTGCAACTATTGAAGCGGTTTTAGCACAGGTAGCCCCAAGTAGCCATGCACTTTATAAATTACCCAAAATAGAAAAGAGTAGAAAAGTGAGTCCTCCGATAACATACTGATTTCGTTTTGACTTTTCCGTAAAGAGCAACACCTGCCTATGTTAACATTTACTTATTAATTATTTTTAATGTAAATGTTGGTTGACTGAATAAGTGTTAATTTAAAATAATGAACGCAATGTGCATCTTTACGGCCTAGATCTCTCCTACTATAGTCTCTCAGCCACAGGAATAGGAACTAAAAGTTCAAGGTGCTAGAAGTCGGCAACATCCCCTATCTTCATCTCTTGCCTTGGCCACTCGCAGATTGGTAGCTGGCAGAACAGGTACCCCAGCATCAAGTGGAGCACATGAGTCAGACAAAGCAGGGCTCCTAAAGTGCAGGCACTGGAAATAGAGGTAGAAGACAAAAGGAGGAGAGTTGAATGAAGGTAAATAGGAAAAGGGCAAGAAAGAGGAAGCAAGTTGGATGGAGAGGGAGCAAAAGGAGAAGAAAGAGGCAGATATTCAAACTTACAGAGCAAGATTAGGAGATGGGGGGGGTGAAATAGAAAGGTGGGTTAAATACAGGCGGATCAGGACAGAGGGCGGCTAGAGAGCACTGTAACGAAACAAGAGATAGAAACTGAACAAAGGAGGAGAAAGATTGATAATAGAAATGATGGAGGGAGGGAAATGATAACAGAGCCAGAAATAGAGAGGTAAGTATAAAAGTAGTGACAGACTGAAATGGACAGCAATACACACAGAGACAGGCTGACCACACAGACAGAAGAGAAATACACGAATGAGCGGCAAGTGTAATATTTAATACAATGTTCATTTTGGTGAAGGCTGGCAGACTTCACTTAAAACTATTTCCCCGACTATACTGGAGCCATTTCTATAACAAACTTTTGCACTCTTTACTAATGAAAGTAAAGGTGGTTGCATAAGCGTCAAGGTGCTAGAAGGTTTATGAATGAACAGTTCATCACTTTTTGTTACAGAAGATAACTATTTAGGGCACATTTAGCTTTCTGCATTGGTGTGCTTAGAACCACAATTACTTATTTGGAGATTCACAGACATTAATTTACAGTTTTATTTTAAAAAATGCCATTGCAAAGTATTAAAGTTGTTTTCTGTATGAAGTAAAACTATTATTTCGCAGCACATACTGCCTACACAGTCAGCCTGTGTTTAGCCTGCACGGGCACGAAATCTGCTGTGCACGAGCACGAAATCTGCTGTGGAATTTCAAGAGTTTTCCACCAGCTATGGAGCCAAAAAATGAACAAACCAGGATCTTGTGCAAAATTAAAAACACGAGTGTGCAAAAAAAACAGGAAACCGAAGTTAAACAGATATGAGAAATGTCCCAGAACACGATTGTATACTATTAGACCAATACATCTCTCTATTCTCAAAGCACCAAGCTAGAAGAAAGCTGTAGAAACGAATTTGACTGCGGATTTGGCATTATTATAGCGTGGACATGAAGTTATATTTGTGAGAATGCGTTCTAAGTTTACACAGAAATACTTTTTTTATACATTGGTGTATGTTTAGGAACAATTATTGGTATATCCAGTTGCATCTCTTTCCGGAAAATTATTTCCAATTACAGGACTTTTTAGAGCTTTTCATTATTTTTAACCACCAATTTACATAAAAACAGGATCGCTCCACCATGACTCGTCGAATATGCCGTGTAGCACGATGCGCAGCAACGAACACACTTCACCTGAGTGTACAAAATATTTTACATATTGACACTCCATGGTTCTCAAATCGCAATTATATATTTTTTCAGCTTTGATGCTTACAGAGTACTAGTAAGCCAAAATGTAAAATACTTTGATGGAAAAAAGGGAAGCTAGATATAGTGAATTTTTACTCCAGCAATTACTAAATAAAGGTGCAGCAAACTGTAAATGTCTAGGACAAAATATTTTTTCAAAAAGGCTGTGTGGTAGGCTGCATGCTCCTCAAAGTTCCTCAGAACCTGGGTTAGAACCCGAGGTGATTAGGTCGCTAATATAAATTAAGAGGTCATCGCCGTATAATGATACTAATCTTCTCATCAAAGGACACATGTGAAAATTTTTATTAAAGTATTCATGTTTCTGTTAATAAAGAACGTTGTGTAAAGTCCTTCCTCTTCTTTCTCAGGATTCACGGTGTACAGCGTTCTGAGCAATTTAGTCCCACATTTACTACTGTAATCCTCTTTATCTTGGACGCCCACAGAAACCCACTCAATGCGTACAACAAACAGAGAAACTCGCAGCTAAGGTTTTATTATAATTATGTTCACCTTAAAAATGTACTCCGTCTCCCATTAAAGCCAGTGTCTAAGTGTTAAAGCTAGGTCTCGCCTATGAGCACTGTAGGCTTTAGCAATATTTTGTAGCCATGTTGTACAGCAGCGCAAACACTTTGATGTGTGGCTAAAACAAATTTCAATAAGCACTATAACACACCCAGGGCAAATGCAATTAAATAAAAAAACGCATCAGCGATAGATGCATCATAGTCCTTTTTTTAGTATTATTTTTAGCCATACTGCACAGCAGCCACACCGATATAGGGCATGGCAACAAATCATTGACAAAGCTGGCAACATGCTGTACAGCATGAACAACGTGCAATGGTCTCAAAGGCGAGACCTATTGGCTTTGCCAATGCTAGTTAGGTCTCAGGACAACACCCCTGTGATTCTGAGCAAATCAGCTAATCTCGCCAAGCATTAAAATTGAAAAAATAAGGCATTTAGAAAAAAAATCCTATCACATAAAGAAAGAAATTGCACCATGTCCATGTACATTTGGAAGCACATAACATCCATTTCAAAGTAGAAATGGGCTTATTTGAAAGTGTGGGGGCATAGTAAAACATAGCAAAAAATGGCAAGAAGTTCAACAAGGACAAAAGGGCAGAAAAAAATAAATAAAAGTAGAACCTTAATCACGAACGGACAGCTATCAAGCTGAAGCAATCAGTACTTGGTCCATGCTCCAGCCGAAAGAAAAGGAAGTGGAATCAGCACACGCTGGTCAATTAGAAGGCAGTAAATAAGAGGGACTAAGAAGCCAGAAAATGTTAAGCAATGAATGGGCTACAAGCCCCTAATTGCGTAACATCATCTCTCGCATGAGAGAGGGCATTGCCTGTCACAGGCAAGATTTGATAGAGGAACTATATTTTCATACAAGAATGGCTCATTATACCCAGAGGTAGCCTCTACATTCCTCAGAAGCACTTATCAGTTCCATGACCAGTCCCCACTTGTTGGAGAAGCTTTTTCGTATCTCACCCAAAAATTGTAGAATTTTCTGCCCATCACATCACGAGCAGAAGAGAACTTATTAAAATTTTGCAAGAGACTGAAGGCTTGGCTCTTTAGCTAGATCATTTTGCCATGTACTAATCAAAGCTGGGATGCAACTGTTAGCGCTTTATAAATGGCATATCATTATCACCATCAACATTTTTGCCCGTACTTTTGATTCTGCATTAATGAAATATATTGGTGTGTATGACACACAATGGTCCAGCTGCTTATCTGGCACAAGGACAGCATTAATCACAGCTTCCTCCACCTCCTTGGACAGTTTTCTCTCTTCTCTCTATGTGCTGAATGTCGTCAACAAGCACACGGCCAAGCCCGTACGGCACTGAAAGAATTCCATAGGGAGGCAAATTGGGCGCAGACATTTCCCCGATCCTGGCTGTGATTTCATAGAGCTGCTTTGCTGTGGTGGGGTTCTAGAGTCGAGTTGCTCCTTCTCTTCATCAGAGAGAGGGACTATGCGGAGGTTAACTACAAAGTCCTGTGCCAGGTCAGTATGGTCCAGCTGTCAGAGTGAAATTGTTTCGGCAGGAGTTAGTAAACATCGGGGCCATGTCAATGGAGTCGTTTACCAAGTGTCCTATGTCGTCTTGGAGGCCCTGATGGGTCCCCTCTGGTCCTCTCCCGAACATAGCCAGTACAACAGTATCCTAGCTTTATTTTCCTGTTTGTAGACTCTTCATTTGGATTCTTGACACATCTGTATGGCTTTACAATACTGATAAATCATGATATTTGGTCGCTCATTCAGGACATCTACCTCTACACATTCAATTTCCTCCTTTTCATCTTGTTTGAGATTTGTTATGTATTTAAAGTTTTCCCTTGAATCACTGGTTAAAGGCCTCCCTGAGCTCATTGGGGAGACGGAAATTGCATTCCATTTCCCCTCTGAGGTTCTCTCAGCTCTGATGTAAGCCACTAGGAGTATAGATGCCACATTCCTAGAGGTGTGGGGAAGTCGCTCCTCCTATGGTCATCTTAATCGGTGTGTGGTCTGACAATCCCCAAGTATGCACTCACACACTAGTTACTCTAGCCATTGCTACATTTGGTAAGCAGTAATCAAATCAAGAGAATGCTTTGCGTGCCCCGGAAAAGAAAGTATGTTTGCAAAGAGCCCCTGCCGCCATACTTCATTCAGACCTTAGAAGGACACAAATGTGGCAAGCTGCAACGGCCTGTCCTGGTTTATTGTTAGCATGCCACTTTTTTCTAATGCTGTATGCATGACTGCTGATTTCTCCTCCCAATGTAAAAGCCCCATTGGAGTTTCAAGCATAAGTGTAACTAGTGTCTGTGCAAGGTCTTTTGACAGAGGAGGGGGGAAATACACAGACATATGTCGTAATGGTACAACATAGCTACCCTGATACCATAAAATATCTGCCCAATTTACTTTGCCATAAGATTTAAAATTTGAAAGGGAAGCCGTTTTTCTGACCTTGGAGTACACCCAGCGTGAAATACTGAGGTGAACCACTGTTCGAAAAATAACAATTTAACCCCAGTAGATGTTTCTCCTGTAGCATTAAGCTGTCAGGAAAATATCTCTTAGCAGTTTGTAGGACTGCTCTCCTTGTCACTTTATTAGGGAGGCCGTTTATATGACATGATAAAAACTTTATCACCAGTCATTATCACTCTGTGAGCCCTCTGCCATTCATTTAATTGGGCCACTTGTGACCTGAGGCTGCTATGGACATATTATTGCCCTGGTGGGTAGATGTTATAACCCTAATACTAACTAGCAACTACCTCCCTGCCCTCCGCCCTACACTTTTAAATGCGAAGTATCTGTCGCACAACTAAACCCTATTAAGGAGATATGCTATGAGCCTCCACCTCCACTTGGTACCCACAGTACCCCAAACAATAAACAGTGGCTCTTAATGCAATCTTTAACACCCAATGCCTGCCACACTCCATGAACGTTGTCACTTATCCATTTAACTAAGTACCTAAGCCATATCACACATTCCTCGCTTATGCAGCTTATGTGAGTCAAGTCCACCCCTCCTTTTTAGGTCGAGCTGGCGTAAGCAGCGCGAAGCGCTGCTGTCTCCAGCGAGCTCTATTGTTAGGGAATTGCTCTGGAAGTGGGACAGGAGATGGGTACGAGCAGAGCGATTTCAGGAGGTGTACGCCACGCGGCGTGCACATCTCCTGTCCCGCTTCCGAGGCAAGTCAGTCTCCTACAATAGCATTATTTTAACTAACACACACACACACACACCCACACACACAGGCGTGCACACACGTGCACACACAGGCAGGCACACACACGCACACAGGCGCGCGCACACACAGACAGACACACGCGCGCACACACAGACAGACACACGCACACACACCCCCACCCAGCGCACGCCTACTCAATCCCAAAATAAACAAACAAACACACACACTAGTCCCCCGGTACAACTAAGCCCCACTTTCTTGTTGCCGGCGGGAGCTCCGTAAGGAGCATCTCGTTGGCAATCTTTCTTGGTCACGCCCCTGTAAGGGCTAGTAGTAATGCTGGCACTGTCTCTGGCAGCTTATGCAGGAGCGATGATGGCACATACTGCAATGCCCTCCTAAGGTAGGGCCTTGGCACATAATTTTTTTAACAAATTAAATGCTTGTAGTAGTTACTGATATGGCACGTCTACTACCAAACTGGAGTAGATTTCCATACAGGAAAAATGTTGTTTTTTATTTATAACAATACAATCATCAATGAGAATGGACTAGTTAAAATATTTTAGCACAAACTAGACTAAAGTCTCATGTTTCATGCACACTGTTATTTAAATTCTCATTGTGGCATAGCACAGCTGCGGTGTTGCTCAGTTTATCTTGGAGTTTGTCGTTTTGTGAATGTGCTGGCACTTGCGTTACTCACATCTTGTTTATCACACACTGCCCTGCACACCTTTACCTTCAGGCCACCTCATCTTCTGATTTGTAGCTAATCTTTCACTTTTACTGTAGCCTCGTGAGGTGTTGTTGGATGCGTTGCTCAGAAAATTCCACTGGAAAAGATTTAATATGAAACTATTCAGCATGTCCCAATATCAGGGAAATGATCACTCAAACAGAATAATCCACGTGTGTCTTCACATTAAACTAACCCAGAAGTTTAGGGTACACGGAGCCTGCTTTGCATTTTTCCTGTTTAGCGTCTGTGGTGGCATTTCAACGGAGCAGCACTCTATGCCATTGGGTTTGGTACTTATCAGGTCTTGCCTGTGAATGACTATCTTGATGTGGATAGTGAAATATTTAAAGACTCCTTCGAGAAGCGTTCCACACACAGCTAAGATTATTCAGTGGCATATTTGTGTATAATAACTGTAATTTACCAATATTTAATCCCACAGTACGAGACTGGCGAAACAACCCTTAATGGTGTATACGGTATTGGATCAATATCTATAGTTCATCTTTAAGTCGTTCCATTACATTATACTCTTTTTTTCTAGAAACCAGAGTATGTGAAACTTAAATGGTTAGTTACTTGTCTATAAGGTTCATCCTTGTCGTCATATTTCTTACATCATGTGGTGGCCCATGGTAAACATGATGCTATAAGGAAGGGGTGAGGTAGTGGCCCCAGAGTATAGCAAATCTTGCTATAGATCTATAGTGAGCATGACTGAAGCTTCTGCCTAGTATGGCGACCAAACACATATTGGATTGAGAAAACAGTCACGTTTTTCCTTCCTCTTTTGACATGTTTGGAAAATATTGGTTTCTTTCTAACTTTTCATGACATTTTCTAGCCAAGTCTTAACATTTAACAGGAAATTTCTATAATTAAGGAGTGACCTCTTAAGTCTTAGGTAAACAAAATATTTCATTGAAGAATGGAATATTTTATAGGAAACTGGAAACGAATTGGTTTTCGACCTGTGCATGCCACATATGTCCTATTTTCCTCTGTCCTAATAAGACATTTCAGTTTTATTTCCACATTAGCTAGATATTTTCCTGGCTGCCAAAAAGAAACAGCTGATTTAAAGGTAGCCTAAATAAAATGGGTCTTCCTAGTCACTGGCATTTTTGATTTTGCAAAACATTTCTATCGCCCTCACTATCTGTCGCCCGCCCGCACTCTGTCGCATCACTCAGCACCACCACAGCATCACTCAGGGGCACCACAACATCACTATGCGCTACCACAGCATCACTGAACAACACAGCATCACTCGTCGCCACCCCAACATCACTCAGCGCCGTATGTGCGGCCGCCAGAGGTTATAAAGGCGTAAAATATGGATGAAGCTCAACAATGGTCCACAATTCGAAAGGATGGCCTCTGGGACCGCCCCTCTGCAAAATATAGGAGCCCTCAGTGAAATGGTAGGGTCTGTAGTACACAGATATTTTTCAAAGGGAAGGAATCCTGTTATTTTTCAAAATCTCTGTAAATGTCTAAAAATGTAACAAACTTTTAGGAAATGAAGGGAGAGGTGTGGCACAGCGACTACACCGGCTGACTCCAGAGCGCAGGGCTCGTGGTTCGATCCCCAGTGCCAGCGGCAGCTCAGCTCCGCGTCATTCAACTCTGGGCAATAGCTCACTTAATCTCCTTGACGGCCCCCAGGCCTTGAGACCATTAGGGGTGATTACTTTGTGCTTTAAAAATACCAGATCTCTTTACTTTTAAGCGGATTATAGAGGTATGATGCAGTGATAATGCCGTAAGTAATGTGAGATTTAATTTAGTCTCTCCTCTTGTATATAAAACAGTCAAGAATCAACTATAGAAAAGAACATGTTTATTTATATATTCAACACAAAAACTCCAAAATGGAAATGTCACCTCTACCTAAGGGCCAACAAGCAGAGGGCAGAAAGAGGGAGAGGCCTGTGCACCACCAGTGATACACAGAAATATGCTTGTAATTCAAGAATATGTTTCTCTGTTAGTTCACATCATTCAAAGGCAACAATAAAACCGCTTGTTATGATAGGAAACCCCTCCTGGGACCCCAACCTGGTCACTTGTGGCATCCCACAGGATTTCGCCCCAGTTCCCACATTGTTCAACTTCTATATGCAGTTCCTGACAATCCTGATGAAGGAGTTAGGCGTCTCCATTCATCAATATGCAGACAACACTCCTTGGCTGTAAGAACTCAACAGCGACAGCTTGACCTCTGATCGCTGGCCTGAAGTAACATTTTGGGACTTATCAACATTTTTCTATGACATTTTAATTTCCGACACTCACTAAAAAGTGTTAGAGCTGAACGTCAATCTAGTAAAAAATTAAAAAGCTATAACCATTCAAAATCCCAAAAGACTTCTAGCATGTGATACAAGCTTTAAGGATCTCTCGCACCCTCAATGAAAATATTGCTATAATAAGCCTTCCAAATCATTGTTCCCACTCCCTTCTCGTCTCATTTGCCTCTGGACTCCTGTCTGGGAAGAAAAAGTTGATCATATCACCCCAGAGCTGAAAGGTCTACACTGGCTTCATCTGGAACCAGAATTAATTTCAATTAGCCGGCATTTCATGTTGCTTCACCTTCAACAGCCCATCTACCTCATTCCATCTTTGAAAATATCAAGATGAAAAATTCCTAACGTCGGCATCAAGGTGGAAACAAAGAAACGCAAGTTGCACTAGGCTGTGTCACAACTATTTTCAGAGTGGCTTCCTCAATTTGGGTCTCTCTGCCTTAAGATCGCCGTTGTTTAGGTAACAATTGAAAACACACCTGTTCAACCACTACCAACAATCAATTTTAACTATTTAGCCCTCATTCCTGCTTACAGTGAGGAAATATATCTTCTTCCTGTTTCTCATTAGACTATATCTTTCTCTGCATTAAAAATGCCAAATTTGTCCATCTTTCTGTCCATTTGAAAGCTCTTCCTATACATGTTTTCCCGTTTCCCCACCAGCTTAAAAGTAGTTTGAAGATTTCATTGTAAAGGCAACTTATTTTCTCTTCAAGTACAGCTGTTCTACATAAACCTACAAATAAAACGATGCCTAGTTTAGTGGGGATATCTCTCCAAGGGAGATACTACTAAAGTCCTCCTAACTTTTCTCCAATAATGGGGTCTGTCTGAAAAAAAAAATCATGTGAAACAAATCACCATGACATTTTCTAGAGAACAAACTTCAGGAGATAATATTCTGTGACAGCCCAGAAGCAACTCTGATTAGTACTAGAAGCGGAATCTACCACTGTATCCAACAATTGGCAATGTCTGGTGAATCAAGCTAGACAACGTTTTGCATAGGTAACACAGAAAAGAGGTGCTATGATGAAAGACAAGAGAGGGAAAGAGACAGACCTTAACTTACCTTGGCTCAGCCGCCATGATAGGGTCTCTCTGACACTGCAACTAACATGAGTCAAAATGACACAAATGGGGTCTCAGGGAAGTTTATAATTCAATTTATTTTCATCCTCCAAATGTTTCCAATATTATAACTACTGATCTAACAGAAGTCAAGTCGATCTGGCTATTCCAGCACTGATCTGTAGCACCAATTGTTTTATGCAACAAAATACCAAGTGGTCAGGAACCAACTGTGTGATAAACAAAACATTCTAATGTACAGTACTTCGTTTCTTCCAAGGTACATCATAACCCGAGCCAAGGAAAAAATACATTCAGCCATAATTTCACATGCAACTCTCATTACAGCACATTGGAAAGGAGTTGCAAAACACACTAACTATGACGTTAGGTATCTTTGTTGGCCTTTAAAGACTGCATTACTGTCAATACCTTGCTGAGTTGGTCCCTGAAGCTCTGGCTAGGGTTTTGAAAACAGTAGTATTGCCTTACAACCAGACGCCCTAAGCAGTACACTGTACAAGAAAGCAGTCTGGAAAATCAAGTATGCCCAACAATTACCAAAAAAAGAAAACTCTGTTCTATGAAACCATTTGGCTACATAGTCTCTTGGAACCTCAAAACATTCATGTCTTATGGTGTTTGTTAGGGAGTAGGTCTAATGCACTGTTTTCTTAGGAAGCGGGTTGACTAATGCTTTACACTGCACAATGCAGTGTTTTATTGTGCAACATCTAGTTCACGCAGTTGGTGAAACACATTACCCTAATGGTTATTTTAATACAATGTCTACAATTTCAAATATGTGGAATAAACAAATTATATAATGAGTTGTTTGTCACTCAATGAAAACGAAACCCAAACTAATTATATCAGTTATGTGAAAAGGACGGAGATCTTTCTAGCTTGGCATATGCCTCTTTTTTGAAGCACAACAATCTTCGTTTTGAAAATATGTATATCAAAATGGCACTAATGGGTTCAAAGGGGACGCACCTTTTGAACGTCTGATTCTCAGCAGATGCCTGTATATGCTAAGACCAAGGCAACAATGAATGGTGACATTCCTTAGACTTTGGAAGGTCAAGACAGATGATCTGAGCCACGTATGTGTGATGAAAAATACCAAAGTTTGGAAAGTGTTTAATAAATGGAACAGGTAAGCTCATGTTAACCCTGCAGTAACAAAAGGTTCTCAAGCCCAGCACACTACTGATTAACCAAGCACGCCAAAGGAGGATTATTTCCACGAATGCCATACAGTAAAAGGAGGTCTGAAGACCCCAAGTTGATTATTTAGATTTCCAGCAAGCAAGTTTACTTTAAGGCACTTTCATGTGGGGGCTACCTGCTCCTTTGTTACCTGAATTTGAGGGTAATGGAAAGACCTAGCACATTTAAAGCGTGGTCATGGGTAGGCAGTCACTTCCATTAGACGGTCTCAAAATGTAATGGCACAAATTTGTAATCACTGTATGGAAATAATGACCCTTACTACCTGTCCATAAAGGCCTTTATGATTAGTGGCACAATACCTAGGCCTTTATATAACAAAGTGTTGTAAACATTCTGCAAGGTTTTTTCTAAATGGCACAATGAGCCTACTCATTAAGTATTAATGAAAAAGGGTGAAGAAAAAAAAAAAAAAGAAGATACAACCTGTAGCTATACCGGTGAAAGAAAACACTGATGTACACGAGTTTTGTGATCAATGTCGGAAAGCGCAGGCTTTGCAATTGCCAAAATTCATGACGCAAATGTGATAAATGTACTTTCAAAGTCAGAAATGTATTTACTTCTATCAAAGTAACTTTTGTCATACATTGTGATCCATTCTAAATCAGTCAGGAGGAGTGTGAAAGGGGAACCCTCCTCTCATTTAGGATTCAGAATAAAATGCAGTTTGTGACCACAACTGTCGTCGCATACCACTGATCGCTTACTGACACCCGACCTGGTTTGATAATTGATTCGAAAAGGGTAAGATGATCTGGAATAAAGGTTCTCTGAGAATCAAATCAGGAAGTCTCAACGTGAGAAGACAGTTGGCCAAGGGTCCTCTGCTCACCGACTGACACCCCCCCCCCCCCTGTCGCAATTCTTGGATGCACCATTTCCTCTAAAAGCGTCACTTCTCCCTTTAAGGAAGACAGGCTCCTTTTAAATTAAAAACGCTTACAATCTGAGAATGTGAACGTAGGGATGAAGATCTGCTATTCCTCATAAGCCTCCATCCTTGTGTTTACAGCCATTCGTAGGAGGCAGAAAATGAATTCTACCTCCTTAAAGTTAATTTGGCAGGCGGTTTTGAGATGAGCGAATATGCATTTTGCCATGCGAGTGATACGTACATGGTCGTATCACAAGATACAGGTCAAGTTACAACCAGTCAGTAGGCAAAAACTCCAACTTGTATGCAACCCACTCCATCGTACACCAGGGACCTCTTTTCCTAATGGTGGGAGGATACATTCCTGATCTACTGCTCATCAAGCAACGTTTCTATGAACCAAACGGCACAACAGGTGCAAACATACAGACTTCTAAACAAAAAGAGAAACAAAAATATGCATCCACTTTAAAGCACCCTAGTTGTAGAAAATGAATATTCAATACCATTTTAATTTACTCCATTAAAAAAAATTGACGCCATACAACTGTATCACCCAACTGATTTCTAGTTTTAACATTTGAAAGATTTGCACAAAGATCTATAGAAATAAGCACAGATGAAGAATTGTGTAGAGTATACATTCCATTCATGAAACTGAGCCTGTTGTTTATCATCCTCTACCTTTTGAAGGTCATACTTGTCAACATATGTACATAGACACATAACCCAATTCGTAAACATTTTAAAGAAGCTCAACCCAAGAGCGACACACTACTCTGAGCGACACCATTTACAATCTCTCAATTCTGCTAGCACTCACATTGTAGGAGTCAGAAATGGCAGAAACTATGCAGAAGCAATGCAACAGGTTAAGTGGGCATCAACATCCTTATGCAATGTGCCAAAGCTATACATTTCACTCATGTGAAGCCCACATGGGTCTATAGTAGGTAGGAAAGACTGATCTCCTGTCTCAAACCTATTTTAGACTCGAGGATAAATTGGCTTCAGTTCGTACCATCTTCAATACCTATCCCTTGAAACAATTCCTGAGGGGACGAAACACATGTTGACTGGTTGCTGCACTACTTAAAATTATCTGAACTTTCCCATTGGACACTGCTATATGCACTACTAATGCATATTTTTGCCGTAGATATGACCGGCTGTTATACTATCAAACTATTAACAACAATGTCAAGAACCTCTCATTACAACACTGACTTCATAGTTGTTATTTAGCAGTGTTCACAAATAAACATGTACTAACTGTCAGATCTGGGCACTACTGGAACTTTACTAAACTAGGCGTTGCTACCATTATAGCTTTAACTCACCTCATACAAAGCCATAATCAATTAGTTCACCTATGGTGTCCCAAAAGGGATCATCTGTTCCCCTACATCTGTGACAGCGACATGACACTGTGAAAACATACTTGAAAGATTCAACATGGGTTAACACATGTATGTGTATGACACTCCCATCAAAGCCTAGGTGATCTTTGGTAAATTCTGGATTGCCTCTGGGCATGTAAATGTGGATGCACCAAAGCTGACAATGTTAAAGTTTCCAATACAAAGATAATTACAACTGGGATCTTCTGCTTAGCCATCAAGACTGTCATGCGCCTTAGTCTGAGATATCGCTACTAAGACCTAGTAACTGTTTCACTCGGTTATTCAACTAGTCTCAATCCACAGTCTAACACAAGCGCCTTCACAAGATGTCCATGGCCAATCACAGCACCGAGACCGCCTTGATCGCAGCCACCGACGACATCAGAACCTTGATCGACAACGGGGAAACAGCGGCCCTCATCCTCCTGGACCTCTCTGCGGCATTCGACACCGTCTGCCACCAAACTCTAGTGAAGTGCCTCAGCAACATCGGATTCCGAGAGAAAGCACTGGAGTGGATCATCTCGTTCCTCACCGGAAGAACTCAGAGAGTCCGCCTCCCTCCATTCAGATCCGAGGCCACCAAAGTCATCTGCGGCGTACCACAAGGATCTTCACTCAGCCCAACCCTATTCAACGTCTACATGAGCCCCCTCGCAGCCATCGCACGCCAGCACAACCTCAACATCATCTCCTATGCCGACGACACCCAGCTCATCCTCTCCCTCACCAGCAACCCCACCACCGCCAGAGCCAACCTACACGAAGGGATGAAAAACGTCGCCGACTGGATGAGGAACAGCCGCCTTAAACTGAACTCGGACAAGACGAAAGTCCTTATCCTGGGATCATCACCCTCCGCATGGGACGACTCCTGGTGGCCCCCGGCCCTGGGCACCGCTCCCAAACCGACGGACCACGCACGCAACCTGGGCTTCATCCTGGACTCCTCCCTGTCAATGACCAGACAAGTCAACGCCGTCTCATCCTCGTGCTTCAACACCCTGCGCATGCTCCGCAAGATCTTCAGATGGATCCCCACGGAAACCAGGAAAACCGTCACCCAGGCACTCGTCACCAGCCAACTTGACTACGGGAAAACCCTCTACGCCCGAACCACAGCGAAACTTTAAAAAAGACTCCAACGCATCCAGAACGCCTCCGCCCGACTCATCCTCGACATCCCCCGACACAGCCACATCACCGGACACCTGAGAGACCTGCACTGGCTCCCTGTCAGCAAGAGAATCACGTTCAGACTCCTCACCCACGCACACAAGGCTCTCCACGATCTGGGCCCCAAGTACCTCAACGACCGCATGACCTTCTACACGCCCACCCGCCAGCCACGATCAACCGGCCACGCACCTCGCCACCGTACCACGCATCCGCAGAGCCACCGCCGGAGGAAGATCCTTCTCCTACATGGCAGCCAAGACGTGGAACTCCCTCCCAACCCACCTCCGGCGAACCCAAGACCATTTCACCTTCAGGAAGCAGCTCAAGACCCGGCTGTTCGAGCAGTAACTTTCCCCTCCCCCAGCGCCTTGAGACCCTCCGGGGTGAGTAGTGCGCTATACCAATGACGTGATTGATTGATTGACCTAGGTGCTGCCCTCGACTCCAAAAGTGTGAAAAAATGCCTTTTATTACCGAAGTGTCCTTTGAGCTAGTCGGCTCTTTTTGCACCTGCAACGAATTGCTTTAATGCTCGACACACTGATTAACAGAATAGCCTATTACATCACACTAAATGCCTTCTAGCCAAGTCAACAGTAAATCTTAATAGAGTATAAAATGAAAATACCTACCTAAACAGCCCTACCTTATCAGTTTGCTTTATCTATACCAGCAAATAGGTGCAGCGAGATACGGACACTTTGGTGGCAGAACTTTCCATGTGCAGGGTTCCTTCCCCTGAAACTCTCCCCCTAGAAGGCATATATTTTAAAAATCATGAAGTCTCTGAACTATATCCTCCAACAAACCTCTGGGGAGAATCCACACACTACCCAGTCCTCGTATTTCCTTTATTTGCAGATTATTAATTTTTATCATATCACTGGATGGCCCGGGCATTTAGGGCCGTCTGCAAAGTCTCACTAGCGCTCTACATAATCAAGAAATACAATGAAAACAAAATTGTATTTTTCTTTCTAGAGAGGCAGCCTGCAAATCTACTGGAAAAAAAAAATCACACTGCTGAAAATGAAGCAAACTTTATCGTCCGATTAAAACGTGGTGTAAATAGGAAACCAACTAACCTGTTCTCACTCATACCAACTGTAACATCCTTTTTTACTACAGTTTTCCTAATGAACTCATGCATTCCACTGGTTCGTCGCCTGCCTTGTAAAAATATAAGGTAAAAATTAGGTAATAAAGGATATCTAGGCGCCCTCTATGGCAAATTTCCCCGAAACCGCTACGTGGGACCCATGACAAACCATTGCCACCGGGCCTCGGTTGGTCTGACGTGTTCACCCAAGCTACCCCGCTCTGGGCCTCCCACAAACTGGGTTCCATCTGTCACCTGAAGGCGTTTGACAGATGGGACACGATAGGCATCTCCGCCCTCGGAGACTTGATCCACAAGGGGAAATTGTTGACTTTTCCCGAACTTCAACAGAAACATGATCTTGCTCATTCCGAGGCATTCAGGTACCTCCAAATTACGCATGCTATCACTAACTCAGTGCCGGACCTCGCCTCCCTTCCGGAGGCCTCTCTCCCCTAGAGGACAGGCTGCTCTCAGAACCACTCCAGACGAAGGCGATATCCTGCACATATCGCAAACTATGCAACAATCTGCCCAACTCATTCCAGGCCCTACGAGACAAGTGGGAGGGAGATGTGGGTGACAGACGATGACGACTGGAGGTCAGCACTGATGTCCCCCAGAGAGACCACCATAAACCACCGTTTCAGACTGATCCAATTAAAAATCCTACACAGAACATATATGTCTGCCCCCCTCCTGGCTAAGTTGGGTAGACGCCCAGATGAGATATGTCTCTGCGGCTGCGGCCTCCCTGGCTCCTTTTACCATGTCCTGTGGGAATGTCCACTTATCAAACAGTTTTGGGACAGGGCGGTTCGCAAAATGACTGAGGCGATGGGAAAGCCCATCCCTCTTTCCCCTAAGGAAAGGATTCTTAATATATGGGGTCCTACCGACCTTACGGAGGTGGACTACAGTGGGTAGCCCTGGGCTTCCTGTTAGTGAAACGCGCAATGGCAATGCACTGGGGTGCCCCCCAGAGGCCTCTCCTGGTGGGCTGGGTGGCCGAAATGGATAGATGCATGCTAGCCGAGAAATCTGTATTTAAGGTCAGAGGGTGACCCAAGAAGTGGGATAAAAAGTGGGGACATTGGAACGTGTTTAGAGAGGAGATCTGTACCTCCCCCACTGTGGAAATGGCAAGAGAAGAGGCAGGATCGAGACAACGTACTGATCCTTAAATGATTGTTTCTTGTACATGCCTGATATATCTGATTCTGCTTTGTATTGATTGATCAACTGTATGATGACTCTGCTGGTTTCAATAAAATGTTAAATCAAAAAAAAATTGGTAATTTGTGGAAAGCTGTAAATTCTTCTCAGACAGTTTCACATCACCAGACTCCCTTATACTAACACTTGTTTCCTTTTGTCCTAAGAGCATGGCTCTAAGTGGGATGAAAAAACTGGGGATCTCTCAAAGGGGCGTGGCCGATGTAATTAGGGCACAGCTTAAAACATGTAAACTAAAAATCTGTGATTGGCATAGTGTGCCACCTGACTGGTAATTTGCTGCTTCTGTCATTGCATCCAGACAGGGTCGGATTGGGATCACTATTTGGCCTGGGCACTGATGAAAGTGCCCCACATTTGCGGGCCGTGGCCCACATTCGCAGCGGTGTCTTTCATGAAACACACAAGGAATGTAGGTCGGAGGATATTGTTCTTGGGAAGGACACAGTGCCTAGGTGACAATGTCCTACAAGCTGAGCATCAGAAAAATAGCCAGGCCCCTTTCTATCACCAAATTATTCCCATCCCTCCAGCGCAGGAGCATCTGAAAACAGCAAGGTCCCTTTTTCTTAAAAAAAGATTCCTCAGCCCTCCAGCGCAGGAGAACCTGAAAACAGCGAGGCCCCTTTCTCATAAAAAAATGATTCCCCAGCCCTCCAGTGCAGGAACACCTAAAAACAGCGAGGTCCCAGCTATTGGTAAATTACTCAGCCCTTAAGTGCCTCAGGGCAATGGCGTGGCGGTAGAGGGGCTAAAGCAAAAACACAGCTTCTGGGCCATCCATGGGGGTGGGAGGGAGGCTAAGATGAAGATGGTGCGAGTTCCCCACATCACCTGGCCCCCACAGCGAGACCCATTCTTCCTCCCCACTATGCCCTGAATGAAGGGCTATGGGTGAGGAGTTAAAGCAAACACTGTTTCTGGGCTGCGTGGGCCCCATGGCGGCCGAGGTGAAAATGGCTCATAGGCCTGAGCAACACCTGGCCCCCTGGGAGGCCCATTCTGGCACACAATTACCCCTCCTCAGCCCACCATACGCATGGTTGCTTGGCACGGCAGAGGGTCAAGGAGAGGCCATAGTTGATCATAGCTGAACGGCCGGTCACACAGCAAATCTGCTTTCCTCTCCCGGTCAGTGCTCTCTGTGGACTGGTAAAGGGGGAAAAAACGGCCCACAGAGTGCACTGAGACACCAGCCCTTCGGCCCATGTCCGAGTGCCCGCAGTGCCAATCCGCCCCTGCATCCAGATATATAATACTACAAGTAACATTACTACAACAAGCCAGGAGTATTGGCTTTGCCAATGGTTATTAGTTGCATAAGAAAAATAAGTAACAACTATGGCTTAGTTGTATAGAACATTGAAAATGCTTCAGTTCTGAAATGATGAGACTGAAAGTTCTATAATAGTCTATTTGAAGTTACATCAAGGGCAGTCAAGGGTGGTACTGCCACCGAGTTGAGATTTTTTGATGGTGAAGGCCCGACAGGGACCTGCTTTTAGAACTGCTGGTGATAAGCACCGGCCCACTTAAAGCTCTGCCTAAGAGTCGTACTTGTCTGAAATTAATGTTGGTTTCCACCAAAACAGACTACTTGTTTTTTTATTCATCTGAAGATTAACACGTTGCCTGCAAATCTTTATAGAATTTTTTTACTTTTAAAAAGTGCACAGAAGCAAAGTGAAGATCAAATACAGTGTAACCAGTGCACGTGCCCTCGGAGTGAACTCAATTTACCGGCACACTCATCTCCTGAACAGGGTAACTAACCACACAGTTTTCTATTTTAATTTGGAGCCCAGAGGCGCAAGTAGAGTCACATTTCAGGGAGTGGGGGTAATTAAAATTTCGGAGAGGCCAATTCTTCCAGCAATG
Source organism: Lissotriton vulgaris (assembly GCF_964263255.1). Classification (NCBI taxonomy): domain Eukaryota; kingdom Metazoa; phylum Chordata; class Amphibia; order Caudata; family Salamandridae; genus Lissotriton; species Lissotriton vulgaris. The sequence continues at coordinate 87,328 of NW_028250026.1, forward strand.
GGCAGATGCAGGGGCTTCTAAGAAGGGGTGAAAGAACAATAAAGCCTCGTTAACAAGTAATTATTTTAAAAGACCTGTGAAGTACGCTGATGCAACAAGACAGAAGCCATTCCAGCCAGCCTACAGCAGCTCAAAAACTGTGTGGTGCCCACGAAGCTGCCTCAGCACGGGCTGGCACACACTATGGGAAGAGAGGGGGGGGGGGGATCTTAAACCCTTCAACCCCGCCGGCTGGAGCCTCAGTAACCCGTTACAAGTTTCGAGGTCAGGTGGAAGACAACCATGAAAAGCAAAAGTATGACACAAATCAATCTCTTGATTTTGCTCCGCTTTCACTAAAGTAAGCATTAGTCTGGGTAAAGCGACCCTTGGCAGAATAATGCTGCAACAGATCACGCACTGCCTTTAGAATACTTTTATAGGCATCGCTTATGTCGCCACTGAGGAACCGCCAATAACGCACTTCCATCATCCCTCCAAGTCATTGTGCCCTTCCATCATTTTCTCTTCTATGTGCTACGGTTCGTTCTCATTTGTGTGACTTCCCATCCCACTACTACCTCTGCATCGCACACCACAATTTCAATCCCTCCTTCCTTTCCGTGTTCACTCTCCCACTTCTCTGCTACTCCTTTCTCAGTCTGCCCTATCCACCACAACGCCATTTCCCGAGAGTGACTCACAGAAGCAGGTTTTCGTAGTTCTGCGCCGCTGCCATCGCTTTGCTCTACACCCTGGGCCGATTAGATGCGATGACCCTCTGCACTAGTTCCTGCCTGACGCGTCAGCCGGTATGGGAGCGTCATAACGACGGGTGGCTGAGAAGGACAAAGTTAGTGTTCTGACTGATAGCGAAAAAAGAGGAGGGAGGGAGACGAGCTTATGGGTAGGGGAGCCATGGCCACAGAAAAGGGACTACGCGCAACTTTACACTTTATTGGTGGGCGAGGGTCAAACAGAGGGACAGCGTGACGACGCCTTTGCGTCAGAGAGGAGGTCTTGCGGTGTTGTATTAATAAGGGAACAACCAGTGCGGGGGAACTCTGGAGTAATTGAACTAGTTTAGTCTCTGGCGTTCATCTAGTCGCAGAGATCGGAGCAGTTTTTAATGCAGCGTTAAAGATCTGGCTTGCATTGTTTTACGTTGTTCTCTAAATCGATCGGAATTGGCTTTTATTTTCATTCAGAAATCATACATGCCAATATTTTAGGACAGGGCCGTGGGAGAGTTAAAGTAAACAAGCATTTACAATGCAATGGTTTCGCCTTTGGAAAAGTTAGAGCTATTGGCATTGCTCATGACATTTTTTTTTTTTTTTTTTTAATAAATAAATGGCATTGTTATTTACATTGCCAACAGCTCTGAGAGAGAAACATTGAACATAGGGGGGTGGAAATTTTGTGGGGATCACACTGGGGACAGAAGAAAAGAGCTGATAAACCTATGCACTCTCACGGAGTACAATCCGAGACAAAAAAAGTCATCGAATAAGAAGCAAATAAATGAGATTGACAATAAACACAACCACTGGTAAGCAAAGGACAGGTTGTAGGCACACAGTAGGCCTTTTGCAATCAGACAAGTTAAACTACGTGGGCTGGACCACAAAAAGTAATGTGTTCTCGCTGCATCAAAATGTCAGGAAGTTAAGAAACAAGCATGGCCAGTACAAATAAGTATGATCTTAATAGGCTGCACTATCAAAGACACACTCATCACTCTGAACTCACACTAGCACTGTTCATCCCCTGCACTTGTAATTGTGGTTTGGCTGTATGTAGTAGTGTATGGATGGATGGATGGATGGATGGAGTTTATGGGATGGATGGATAGTATGGATGTCTGGATGTAGTGTTACATGTTTGGAATGTAATGTATGCTTTGGGATGTATTGTTGGATGTAGTGGGATGGACGGATGGATGTATGGTGTGGTGTTATGAATGAATGTAGTGTGGTGATGGATATATGGATGAATTAGGGGATGGCTGGCAGAATGGAGTGGATGTTTTGTATGGATGGAATGGAGGGAGGCTATGGATGGATGGAGTGGTGGATGTAAATAGGGATTTAGTGGGATGGATTGTGATGGATGGAGTGTGATGGTTGGATGCAGTGGGGGGATGTATGGATGGAGTGGTGGGATGGATGGATGGAGTGGGATGGATGTATGTCTGTTGTGGGGGTATGAATGAATGTAGTGGACTTTGAATTTGCGGATCCAGGTTCGAGTCTGGTTAGAGGCTCAACATCAGTTTGATTCTGGGCAAACCACTTAATCTACCCGTGCCTAAAAAAACACATGAATGTGTCTTTCCATAATGCAACTGGCGCTCATGTAAAGCGCTCCGATATCTTGGGGTCGAGTTCAAGCAGTATAAAAACTGCAACAACAAAAAAAGATAATAAGTGGCTGAGGTGGGATTCGAACCCATGCAGCTAGAGTAAAAAGGTCACTGGCGTGCAAAAATACAAGGGCTGAATATACGGTGCTCAACTACTAGGAGTGGCCCGGCTATGCCTCAAGAGGGTGTGGCTTAACGGCCAGATCGGCCGACTTTGAAGCTGCGGATCCAGGTTCGAGTCTGGCTAGAGGCTCAACATCAGTGTGATTCTGGGCAAACCACTTATTCTACCCGTGCCTAAAAAACACATGAATGTGTCCCTCCATAATGCAACTGGCGCTCATGTAAAGCTCTCCAATATCTTGGGGTTGAGTTCAAGCAGTATAAAAACTGCAACAACAAAAAAAGATAAGTGGCTGAGGTGGGATTCGAACCCATGCAGCTAGAGTAAAAAGGTCACTGGCGTGCAAAAATACAAGGGCTGAATATACGGTGCTCAACTACTAGGAGTGGCCCGGCTATGCCTCAAGAGGGTGTGGCTTAACGACCAGATCGGCCGACTTTGAAGCTGCGGATCCAGGTTCGAGTCTGGCTAGAGGCTCAACATCAGTGTGATTCTGGGCAAACCACTTAATCTACCCGTGCCTAAAAAACACATGAATGTGTCTTTCCATAATGCAACTGGCGCTCATGTAAAGCGCTCCGACATCTTGGGGTCGAGTTCAAGCAGTATAAAAACTGCAACAACAAAAAAAGATAATAAGTGGCTGAGGTGGGATTCGAACCCATGCAGCTAGAGTAAAAAGGTCACTGGCGTGCAAAAATACAAGGGCTGAATATACGGTGCTCAACTACTAGGAGTGGCCCGGCTATGCCTCAAGAGGGTGTGGCTTAACGGCCAGATCGGCCGACTTTGAAGCTGCGGATCCAGGTTCGAGTCTGGCTAGAGGCTCAACATCAGTGTGATTCTGGGCAAACCACTTATTCTACCCGTGCCTAAAAAACCCATGAATGTGTCCCTCCATAATGCAACTGGCGCTCATGTAAAGCGCTCCGATATCTTGGGGTCGAGTTCAAGCAGTATAAAAACTGCAACAACAAAAAAAGATAATAATAAGTGGCTGAGGTGGGATTCGAACCCATGCAGCTAGAGTAAAAAGGTCACTGGTGTGCAAAAATACAAGGGCTGAATATACGGTGCTCAACTACTAGGAGTAGTTTCCCAAAAACAGATGGGCAGGCCAGCAAGTAGGTAAACATCGCAGGAAGACTTTTGCCACCCTCTGGACAGCCCCCTGATGCAATCGTCTTATATTTATAAGAAGATGGGCTTCGATGTATTTTCCCCGGGAAGTCTGTTCTCAAACACTACTGGGAAAAGCCAGGGGCTCTCATAGGCGGCCACAAGAAAGGAAATGTACTGGGTTTCTAACTATTCAAATAATCCAGCTCGGCTGCAGAGGCCCCCACGCACTCGTGGGCTGTTGTTCCATAGCACCAGCTGCACTATTTTGTGCCCCTCTACAAGGTCCAGGGTTTTAGACGTTAAGCCAAGTAGAGCATGCACCACTCCCACTCAAGCCAATTCCAGCCGGGAAGATCACTGACAAATGTAAACAAAACCGTTCAAGGCATGTGAGGACAGTGATAGAAAACTGCATCGGTGCCCCGGCATTTCTTTCCAACTGCAATAACAAGCAGCGAGCATGTCCGCTAACCATTCATAGAATTAAAAACCAAGCACGGCAACGCCAGGCTACAAAAATATGTTTACGTGCCAAACATGCCAAGAATAGTTAACACTTAAGTTTACAGCTGCTAACTGATTGATCCAACTTAAAAGCTCAAGCTAAGCATAGGTCTTTCAGGTGCTATCCCCACAAACACTGCAGTCAACCTGCCAGTATTAATCCAAAAAAGTAACTCATTGCAGCGTTTTGAAGGGGCGCAAAAGTCCAGTCGTCCCACACCCTCCCCCCCCAAATACAACAGGTTAGAGAAATCAGAACGCGAGAAAACCTGTAATTTCCAAACGTTGCCTAAGCAATTAAACAAAGTGCCTTTTCACGGAACACTTCCTGTGTCGTTTATTATCAAAACTTCAAAACATGCTACAAAAAAAAAATACATTGCATAAAAATACGTGCAAAGGTCAACCAAAGTCGCGCCACTTTCAATGTGCCCCCAGACACGTTTTGCAAGTACTCGAGAGCAGGTTACAGCGTGGCCATTTCTAAGTAAGTTATACATTAAGCCATATAAACGGGGTGGTTGGTGCCACTCACCTGGTTTTGCACTCTCAGAGCCATTTTGAGATTCGGGCAGCAGTGCTAGGCGCACGGGCAGTGAGCGGCACAGCGGCAGTACTTCCTGCCCCCTCTCCCGTAGCTCCAGCCCTCGATGGCACCTGGGATCCGCACCGGTGCCCCGCCTAGCGCCTGATAAACTTCCGAAAGGGCGGGTCTCTTCTTTCTTCACACAGCCATGCCAAGTGGGCTAACAGGCGCAAGCGCTCCGATGTCACAGGCAGAAGAAGCGATACTAAAGAGAGCTGCGGCTCACAGCGCGAGCCCCGGAGCTGCCCGCGCAGCCAATAACATTTGACGTGACACACCTTGCCCCAGGGGCGTAGCTAGAGCTTGTGGCGCCCGGGGCTATCCCTCAGATTGCCGCCCCTTGAATCCGCAGTCCTGTGATTGTGTGAGGTTAAGTCTTGACTCAAATTTTGAATCTCACCTCATTGTCAATTTTCGGGCACAGATATTTCTCACATGTATCATTGGAATGCTAGTTTTACATTGATTAACTAGTGCAAGTAAGTGTTAACTATCTGAAATCGCAGTTGTGGAGGGATACGGAATACATTTCTACAAAAACCTATGCACACAGGCGTGCTGTAAAATTGTAATTGCATTTATATAGCGCTTACTACCCCTGACGAGGCGTCGAAGCGCTTTTTTGGCGAGTAGCACGCTACTCCGGGACCCATAGAGGATTAGTGTTGAATTAGTATAGTGTATACCTTCTGAGGACAGACCAGAGCTCTGTGGAGCGATAGCCCCAATCGACACAAAGCGGAAGGGATCCCTCATGGGTACTTACAATTAACTTGATCTGACCTTGTGTAAAATAACCTAGTGCTCATGTAAAGCTCTCTGATGCCTTTGGATCAAGTTCACACTACATAAAACTGCAAAAAACGCCAATGAAAGACTTTTACCTTCAAGGGTTCCATAGCTGCCAAGGTTTCAGATTGCTATGTGTGACAATTTCATAATTTCAGTGTAATTATGAGTGACTTTTTAACAACTATGAGTGACACTTTCTCGCAAGCAAAATCAAGCAATTAAGACAATAGAAACATAAATATCAGAAATAACAGACATGTCAAGCGTCTCCCACCCACACACCCATGTAGCCTGTGGTTTACTTTAAAGGTATTGGAAAGTTTTACTGACCTCAACAATATAAGCAACGGCCTTTACCTTTAACTGACTGTAGGATGTGAGAAGCTGCAAAGAACAATCAATATTTTCGCATCAGACACAAAAGCTAATATGAGACCCTCTCTCAGTTGAGCCAGTAGCGCAGCACGTCAGAAAGGTTGGCCCTGGGAAATAACTGCCTTGCCTACGCATTAACAATACATATAGGAATTCAGAATTAAAGCAGATGGGATATTGTAGCTGTTCTATCATATGCCCGTAGCTACTGACAATCCAGGGGGATTTCCGTTACACTATCAAAGCCGACACACGGTTCCCACTCATACATCAAAAACGTGCTGAAAGGAAGTATTTCTTCGAACCCTGGCTGCCCCTGTAGTAGCTGTGCACTTTTCCGAACGGGACCATTAGCAGTGTGATTAAATCAATAACTGAGCATTGCCCCCGGGGTCTGTGGTACGGCCGCCCGTTATTATTAACGAGTTTCACTGCCTTCCCTGCTCACGCACCCAGCACCTACCAGCAGTAAAAAAAAAACGGGTCTTGGCTCGTCCAGAGAGCTAACTTTCTTTTCAAGCAACTCCATCTGAAGAGCACAGAGCAGAGCGTGACCACGGGAAAGGAGGCGGCCTGGGAACAGAAGCACACAGCACAGGGGGGATGCTGCAGAGGAAAGGAGAACGGCACAAGCACCCCCTGCAGCTCTTGCTTTCTACCATCCACCACCAAATTGCCATCACCGGTTCCAAGGAACGATCGATCATGCGGCACACAATGTTTCCAGTATAGTCGGTAAAATAGTTCCCATCCATTCTGCTGACTTCATGAGCTCACATATTCGGAATTAGTCTTTGACATGTTTTTGAATAGGAGCTGTCTTCCTCTTGCCTTGCATACCACATAGATTATAAAGGCCGCCTCCACGGGCCACAAGTGCCTCGCGGCACAAGGAGACACTCTTGAAAATAAATTCAGGTGGCATTACTCATGTTGCTACCGTTTTCGGCCGCCGCCCACAAGTTAGTGCCGCCTGGGGCGGACCGCCCCCCTCGCCCCCCCCTAGCTACGAGACTGCCTTGCCCACAAGGTAATTTGAGCTCGGTCGAGTCAATGAGGTTGGAGCCGGATTTTTTCCATTAAAAAAAACACCTAGTTTTCATTCAGATCAGAAACCCGTATTGCCTTTTCCCTGTATTTAACAGCTACTACATTCAATAACTGAAGAGTTTCGGTTGAATACATGACAACGAAATTAGTAATGATCCCAGCTTCCAGTCGGACAGTTAGGAGCTGTGACCCACAGTTGTTTTAAAATGGCGGCAGGCGCGTTATTTTAATTTTTTAGAAAGTAACCAGGGCACAAGTCCTTACAAGTCAGGTCCCGGGCCGCGCTGTGATTGGCTGACGTCACGGGGGTGTCCCGGGCCGGCAGCCAATCACAGCGCGGCCCGGGAATGACGTCACGGGGGTGTCCCGGGCCGGCAGCCAATCGCAGCGCGGCCCGGGACAAAGGGGCGGGGCTTAAAAAAAGCACCAGAAACGCCCCCGAATCGCGTTTTCAAGAGAAAGCGCGATTGACAGCCTCTGTCTCCCAATGGCTAGCCTCCATTTATGGAGCTAGCCAATTGGAAACAGAGGCTGTCCTAACCTCACTACTAAAAACAAAAGATTTCGACTGGGAGGGGCTTCGCCCCTCGCCAAAAGTCGAAACCTAAAAATCGGGAGAATGAAAATTCCTCATTGACTTCTATTGTAGAAAATGCAATTTCAGGCAGGAGACAGCTGAAATAAAGCCATTTTTGGCTTGAAAAATCGGTCGTCTCCCGCCTGAATCGGGTCTATTCAGACCCCCCAGGATATAGCGGCATGGATTAGCAAATTTAGCTGCACAAATATGGAAATTTAGCGGCACAAATATGGAAATTTAGCAGCATTTTTGCAGCACTTTATTTTACTCATAATCATTCATTCTCAGCCTTAAATCAATGGAAACTGTTTTAGCAGAGTATTCTGCTTTGTAATAGGCAACCTGGGATATGGAACAAAGGAAGCAGCCCATAGGTGAAGTGAAGGCTGTTATCCCTTGGAAATGCAATCCTGCATTTGCTTTAGTATATATTCTAAGAAGCCCATAAAAGATGGGCTGGTAGCATCCCATGGGAAATGGTATTCCAACCTGGTTCCCCATTTCATAAGTCGACAGCTCTGGCTCGTGACATGATACGGGAAGGCGGATCACCAATGCGAGTGTGGAAGTTTCAAACAGAGGGCTGACTGAGGCCAATGAAGGGTTGTCTAATCTGCCAAGCTCACAAGGCTGAACTGCATAAATACACACTCCCCCCCCCCCCCATCATCACGAGAAATGCATCCATCGCTCTGCTTATGACAATGATCGTATCCCAAATAGAAGGGCCCAAAACCAGGGAAACAATCCCAAATCACTGGAATAGATCCTGAACCTTCCGGGTTGCATAATACAAAGGGATTCGCAGAGAATCCTATCCTTCATTTGTTTTAAATCAGCTTTCAATCAAATAGAATAAACTAAGAGAAAATACAGAGACCAAATTGTCAACTTTAATTGTAAAATGCATGGGAGGGGGCAGATGAACTAAAATCAACCAACAATGCTTCTAAGACAGGGCAAGACAGAACTGTGGAATATGACAACAATGCATAATTATATTAGAGAGAGAAACTGGCCAGTGTCCTACTAGCTAAAACTAGAGGCAACCACATGGAACAAGAAAGCAGGAAAAGTAATACGCAAACATGTTTGAGGGAAGAAACCATTTTTAAGTTTAGAGGGGAGGGGGGGAGACAGGGTCTTGCAGCGGTAAAGATTTGTAAACTGCAGGCAGGCTGAATGACTCAAAATTCACAAACTTTTATAGTTAACCGGAGCAAAATGTGTCAGAAAGATTATCTAAATCGGACATCTCTCATAGGCACTTTTGTAAAAATAGCGGCATTTTTACAAAAGTGCCGATTTCGCGGCAAAACGCGAAATCACGAAATCCTGAAGGGTCTGACTGAGGGTCTGCCCACTCTGCTATGAGTCAGGCGAAAAGCAATGTTTCTGCCAGTGGAGCAACTGCTGGTTCTGCCAATGGAAACCTTAGACTGACAGCCTCATGGACCACAGTCTGTGTGCCCTATTTGGGCAGCCGCCCTGACATACCATTTTGTCTTTTCAGGACCACCAGGAAAAGTCTAGCATTCCTGAACGGAAAAAAATTAAAATAGCCCCCACACCATCAGAGTAAACTCTCATAGTGCCAGGGCAATTCGTTTTTAGCTTTTCCATACAAACTTCCAATTTGGGTGTTTCTTTTTGAAAAACACAAAAATGTGCTTAGTGGCCAAATGAAACATGGTGGGGCTCAGCAAACGTATAGTGCTTTCCGAGGAGCCACTGTTACTCCTCTGAAGTCACAGAGATCTCTACCAAGCAGTCACAGAGCTCTAAAGATGGCAGGTAGTCATCTCCCGAATACACTGATACGCCAGTTACGACCTACAGCACCGGTAGGCGGACCACCCTGCATAGTATGACTATAATAAAATTTGACACATTTTTTTCTATCTACACAACGTGTAGGAGGATGTGGCCTAATGGCTAGTGTGATCGACTTCGAAGCTGGGGAACCAGATTCGAGTCTCGGCAGGGACGCTCAACATCCTGTGATTCTGGGCAAATCACTTAATCTCCTTGTGCCTAACAAAAAATTAATGTGTCCATCTGTAACAAAAATGGTGCTCATGTAAAGTGCTCTGATACCTCCTGGTCGAGTTTTCGCTACATAAAACTAACAAAACAAAAAAATTGTAAACTGGCATGCTGTCCTAATTGCTGTAAACTCTTACCTTCAGAACAATTTAATTCCTCTACTAGGCATATATCAGTCTTCCTCCGTGAGTAAGGTATTCCATAATTCTCTCGCTAACTAAACATGTGGCAGGGAAGTGAGTTTTGGTACAAGTTGATGTTCAGCCTTGTGTGATCATTATCTCAGCCTACAAAGTAATGTCTGGAGCGAGTTTTACATGGTAGGTGAGTGAGGCAATGTGTTCGCAGCCAAGGCATGAGTGAGCGAGCCCTCTGGCGACGTATCACCTGAAGTGAGATGTCTGTCTTGAAAGAAGGATTGACGGGAGCATCTGTGCATCTCCAGCAGCCCACAAGGACAGGAAGACCATTGAATCCTTGCATGCACTTCGCGCACATGCTCTATTTGCCATAGCGCGGGTCTGTATTTCGCACAAGACAAAGCTAACCTTTCAATCAGTGTGACGAACCATTAGCCTCATACTAGGGGGAGGCAGCCTGTCGAATTGCCTGTTTGAACAATTTAGAATTACCAATGATGATTATTATAAACCAATGCTGCTTATGTCATATTCTAACGCCTTCCTAGTCCTTCTACCTGCTTGCTTAGAAATGGATGCATATGTTCTTTTACAGAGCTACAATGGACTTGTATTCCAGTGGTGAGAAATTAGCAATATTCCTATGTCAACGGTGTCTCCTTCAGTGCCCAATCACCTTCCGATTTCGTAGGCACTTTTGTAAAAATCGCGGCATTTTTACAAAAGTGCCAATTTCTCTGCAAAACGCGAAATCGCAAAATCCTGGAGGGTCTGTCTATTGCCATATATGCAGAAATAGGTCGTTTTTCCAGGAAACCACCTATTTTTGATGTTCGCTTGGAACTTGTTATCAAAATATGAAAATTTGGGTGTTGTGTCTGTTTTCAGTGGTTTGAGCCACTTGTATGAATGTGTCCTTGCATGTCCTTCAGCTTCCCCAGTCCTTTTAGGATTGCAGGGTGGTCTCAGGATGTTGTAATGATCAGATGTGTTATTTCATGGCTTAGAAGCATATCCCCTAATTAGTGACGTTGCTGAGCAAACACAGTGCTAGGATGTCTCCCCGCAGGACGTTCGATGGAGCAAGGACTCGTCGAAAAGAGACATGGTCGAACGCATTCCTCTCACGTAACTTTAAACCCTGTATTAACCTTGTATTGTGTAAATTAATGTGCACACCAGACTACACTAAATATAAAGAAAGAAGAAGCTAGCCCATGTGTTTTACTAACAAGTAACTCAAGTGAGATTCTAAAATGGCCACTAACTGAAAATCTTTAGTACGCATGCGTCTACTACATCTACGTAGTATGACGTACTTTCGGTTGGAGGGAATTTCTTGTGCTTGCGCAGTTGCCCACAAGATGGCTGCTTTGAAACTCACATGCTTGGCATCTGCTTTGCTGGAAACTAAAACAAGATATTTTACTAATGCTAACAAGGAGAAATTATTAATAAATTAATGGGATTACAATAGAGATAGGTGGTATACAGTGAAATCATTTATTCTTGAAAATAACATCTGTCTTTCTGACTTTATTAATAGTGTGCCTTTGGGCCTCTCGAGTATGACAGAAGTAAGCAGAATCTTCCTTCCTATGAGGAGACGGAGACTGTTCTGTACTTTGTAAATAGTTCACATGAAATTATTCTTAGATAAAGATTTAAAACTCTTCCAGACTCTGTGATCATTTAAAAATTTGCAAGTAAGTTGATTTATGTCATTTCACCATCAACTAGTTCAACGAATGGTTCATCGACCAGAGGAAAGAACTTTTTGATCAGTGAAATATTAGTTAGGAACCAGAGGTAACTAATCTTGATACGGTAAGAATTCAAACATGACCCCAGTGGTTATTGCCAGGTTGTTGTGAATGTGTGTATAGGCCCAGGTGAGTAAATTGTGTTGGATTACCTGTTGCTGGTAAGCCGTTGGATCAGTTTTCTGGTAGCAGAGCTATGGTTATTATTGACTAGTTTGGTGATTAGTATGGATTATTGATGTTGATTGATTTATGTTTTAATAAAGGAGTTTGCGGTTTTTTATGTTGTCCAGAATTCCCGGAAAATTGAATAGCAGGTGGCAATAGAAACCACACTGCAGTGAGGTTACTCGTCTGTTGGAATAGCACTGAGAAGCTATGCAGGGCTGGCAGTGTTAAATCAGGGACTACTTCGTAATAAAAGTGAGAGTGATTGATAGCAGAGAGTTCGCTGGTGAAACTTTGGTGTTATATCACCTAGTAAGGGTAATACTGAAGGAGTAGCAGGTCCTTCCGAGTTTGATTGAAGGGTAAACTGAAAGTTTTACTCGCAGTGTATGAAAAGTAAACGGAAGGTCTTACTCAGAGAAGAGTGAGCGGAAGGTTTAACTTGCAGTTTAAAATATGAATCTATCCTTTGAATTAGTGGAACAGACAGAGTAGCAGATGTTTTTATATTGTTACTAAAGGACTTTAATTGAAAGAAAGGTAGAGAAAGAAGTTTCTCGTAATTACCTTGTAAAGGGAGGGTCAGTCGCCGGAGTAGTTCTAATGTCACAGTGAGTCGCGCTGGGATAGGTGGAAACAGCGGGTATGTATCTGATGTGGTTTTGTAAAGGAGGAGTCAGTAGTAAGGAGCAGGACGGACAACATCTGAAAGGCCCCGCTAGCATTGGTTAGACCACAAGCGTGACCTGAAGTTTGATTGGAAGCTTGAGCGAAAGCTGAGTTTAGATTGACTAGCGGAATTTGTGTACCTGATTCTCATTTGTCTTTTGATACGATTTACCTAAACAAGAAGTTTGAAGTTTTTGCAGATTATTGAACTACCTATTGAGTGCCCAAATGTACAGAGAAAGGAGAAAAATGCCATTTATATAGAAAATTAAAAGTTTATTTAGGAAAGATAAACCTGTTTTGACTAGAGAAGGAATTCCTATACCGCCACCAAAAACACCTGCTTCATGTATGATGATGGAGAGAGGTTATCATACATGTGTATGGATGGAGAATTGGATGGAGTATACAAAAGATGATGGTGTTTTAGCTTTTCTAGAGCATGGTACCTTTAATGGAAGAATTTTACAGAATTTGAGGATGCAAATGTATGAATGAGAATCAAGAACTAGATTAACTCGGGATCCTGATCATTACCGGAGGCCGCCCTGGATGACCGGCGGGGATGGGCTGAAGAACGGAGAGACCTGGAAGAACCTCGGTGTGGTGCTGGGGTGACATGCTCGCAACAAGGGCCCTGAACAGTGGATGCCGTGTCACGCCTTCGCATCCTGCTGATTAAGGAGGGGGAAGGTCTGGGTCTGTGGCGGACCTGCCTCGCGTGCAGAGGCCTTCAGTGGGATTACCCCATGTGAGCCGTGAACCCACGGGACAGAACACCAGCTTGCTTCCTTGGCGCGAGGGAGCCGCGGCTATTGCACGCCTGAGGTGGACCTGGCTGAAAGGTGATGCGACCGGCAGGAGGTGCCCCCACGGGATCGGTGAGCAACTGCGGAGACTGAGGCATTGCCATTGAGAGGGGAACTAGCCTCTAGGACATTTTGCGCAGGAGGCTGGTGCGACCGCGGTCCTGGTGGACCGACCAGGCAGACGTGACGGGGTGCCGGGAGCACGGCCCTTACGTCAGCCAGGGCGCCTAGAGGAATCGGACATCCGCGGTCGGTGCAGACGACGAGGCCTAGGGCCTAGGGTGGCGCCATGGGGAAGCCACGAAAGGCGCCGGGAACGGCGTCGGCCGACCAAGTGGAAGAATTACCGGAGTCCCAGGAACAGGGCTCAACCGGGGGCCCGAACGCAGGGCTGCAACAGCAGCAGATGGATCAGATCCTCAAGGCCATAACAGACATGAGGGACGCGTTGCGTCAAGACATTGCGCAGGTGTTGACAGGCCTAGGTTTGCTGAGGGCAGATCACGACAAGCTCGCTGATCGAGTCAAGAACACGGAGTTGATGTTGGAAAAACTGGAGCCGGCCCAAAAAGTGACGGATGCTACGATGGATGACCTGTTGCATAGAGTACACCAACTGGAAAGGAGGGCTGAGGATGCAGAAGGACGCAACAGGCACAATAACATTCGGGTGGTGGGACTGCCCGAAAAAATCAAGGGAAGTGACATGGTCTCCTATCTGGAGAAGTGGCTGCGGGACGTGGTGGTCCCTGAGGGCTTGACGCACTTTTACACATTGGAGAGAGCTCACAGAGTGCCGGCTAGGCCTCCGGTGCCGGGGATGCCCTCCCCGACCCGTGGTTGCACGCCCGCTGCATTTCAGAGACCGGGATATCATTCTACGACAGGCTAGGGTGGCTGGACCGTATAAGGTGGACAATGCTTCGGTCTCTCTCTGAGGTTCAACGGAACCGCTTTTCCTTCCTAGCGGTCAAAAGGGCCCTTTGTGATGAGGGAGTGCAGTACTCCCTGCTGTTTCCGGCACGTTTGAAAGTGATGGTGGACGCAATGGTGACCTTCTGTAACACGCCAGAGGACGCATGGCAGTGGCTGGAATGCTACCGGGCGTGCAAGGACGGTGCTGGCAATTGGGATAAAGCAGCGGAGGAGCGACCTAAGCCGCGCAGGAGTAGACGCAACCGGAAACGTACTCTGAGCAAACGATCCCCATCTGCGTCGCAGACAGAGCTGGAGAGACAGGCCGCCCTGCAAGCGGTGTCTGATATATCTGGAGTGGCGACGGAGTCCCCATTGGTGGACTCAGGCTCTCGGCAGGGGTCGGATGAGGCGGGATCTGGGGGTTCTGATGGGGGTTCCGAGGGGGACCCCAGAGAGGTGCCTCAGGTTACTCGATAGACAGCCGGTGGCCTGCTGGATAAATGACCCTTGTGGATGCAGCGTGATGTACAGTAAGGGGGCATGATTGGTCTATGACGTTGAACCAGTGAGAGACACTCAGGGACCATATTTGGGGACGATGGGAGGAGCGCCTTTTTTTCTGTGGTGAAGGGAGACTGCCGGGGAGGGGGAAGCGCTGGAGGACTGGGGGTTGAGCATGGGGTGAGACGCTGCTGGGGCGAGGAGGTTAACACATATGAGATCGGACTGATGCGGTGTGATGGGCTGATCGCTGTCTGGCTCGACTGGTGTAGGGTCACCCCCTCTACCTCACATAACTTGTGAGTCTCTGGTGGTTACCAGAGTTTCCCCGTTAGCGGGGGTTGGGTTTGGATGGGTAACAACTGTTTGGCGCCTGTTCTGGGGGAGGCTGGGTGGAGGGCTTGTTGGGGTTGTTTCAAGTTGAAGGCATTTGCCAGTGTGCCTTTTAGGTTGTGCGGGTTGGGTCTGGCTGTATACTTCCATATGGCGACCCGACTTGAATTGAAATGCATTACTGGGAATGTGCGGGGACTCAACTCAATGAGGAAGCGATATAAAGTGCATGCATATTTGGTCCGCAGGGGGGTCCAGGTGGCCTTTATACAGGAGACACACATTAATCAGGTGGAAGGGCAGGCTCTGCAGCGGACATGGAGGGGGCAACTCTTTTACACCACTTATTCCGCTTATGCTAAAGGGGCCTTGATCTAGGTGCGCTCTGGGGTCCCTTTTCAGCCCCAGACCACGGTGGTAGACTCAGAAGGAAGGTTCGTGGCTGTGCTCGGACGTCTGGATGGCGGAGATGTTACACTTTGCAGTGTCTATGTCCCGAATACCGATCAGGCCGTGTTCTTTTCAAGACTCTCAGGGAGGTTGGCATCTTTGTTGGTGGGCACATGAGTTTATGGGGGGGGGGGCTTCAATTCGGAGGTGGATGTGAAGGCAGATCATTCCCACCCACCGCTGGCACAGTCGGCGGTGCGCATAGTAGCGATGGCACGGCGGAGTTGGCAGGAGAAATGGGGCCTCATGGATGCCTGGCGGACACACCATCCCACAGATAAGGATTATTCGTTCTATTCCGCACCCCACGACCTTCATGTGCGCCTTGATACTGTTCTTTGCACGCTTGGGGCCCAGGAACTCACACATCACAGAGAGTACCTGGCGAGAACCATATCTGATCATAATCCTTGCTTGTTCACGGTCCTCTGGTCCCGGCAATGGCAGGTGGTTCCCACATGGTGACTGAACCCGATGGCACTGGAGGACCTGATATTCAACGTGGAGGTCGGGGTGGGCATTCAACACTACTTTCAGGAGAACTCGGGGACGGCGTCCTCCAGGGCACATGAGTGGGATGCCTTCAAGGTTGTGATACGGGCCGTGTGTCTCTCGTCCACAGTGGGGGCTTGTCAGACCTTGTTACGTGATATAGAGGGGGAGGAGGCCTGCCTGGCGCAGGCGGAGAAAGATAGTCATATTGCAGCGGGCAATCAGGAGGAAGTGTTAGCAGCAAGGGAGCGGGTGGCCACCCAGGTTGAGAGACTTTGTTGCCTCGATTACAAAGAGTACATGGTACGGGCACATGCGGAGAGGGACTGGGTGGGAACGCTGCTGGCATGGCTGGCCAACCCACACTCCAGAGGTAATCCAATAGTGTCGCTGGCTACACCCACGGGGGGCCTGGTCTACTCACAGAAAGAGATCAACCACCAATTTCTGGATTATTACACAACACTCTATCAGAGCAAGCTGAAGGTGCCCCCGGATGGTTTAGATACCTACCTAGAGGTAGCGCAGTTACCACAGCTAGAGTCGGAGCAGAGCGACGCGCTGGGTGCTGGTATCTTACTAGGGGAGATTAGAGCGGCGATTAAGCACATGGCCAGGAAAAAGACGCCGGGGTCGGACGGCTTGCCGGTGGAATTTTACGCCTCATATATCGATCTTCTTGCACCACAGTTACACCAGGTGTACGGAGAGGCTTGGGAGCTGGGCAGGCTGCCGCTATCGGCCAGAGAGGCGATTATAGTGCCGCTATTGAAGAAGGGCGGATCACCCACCGCAAGGACGGCTTATCGTCCGCTCTCTATGCTTACGGTGGATTATAAGGTATTGAGCAGAATTCTGGCCATGCGGCTATCGGATCACATGCGAACACTAGTGCACCCGGACCAGTCGGGCTTCATTCCCACGCGGAACACAGCGACGTGCATACGGCGACTGGTGCGGATCATGGGAATAGATGGAGAGGGCCCATCAGGCGCGGCGGTGTGTCGGTAGATATCGAAAAAGCGTTCAATAGCGTGGAGTGGTCCTACTTGTTTTGCGTGCTTCGCAGTTTCGGACTGGGGGATAATTTAATCCGTTGGACGCAACTGCTGTACAGCCGTTCATTGTCAGCAACGTGCCCAGTGGAGAGAGGTACCTGACAGGGCTGTTCCCTGTCTCCACTCTTATTTGCACTGGCGATCGAACCGCTAGCAGCACGGGCCCGGCAGGGTCGACACTATGAGGGGGTGTTGTTTCATGGTGAGATACATTATATATCCTTGTACGCCGGTGACCTCTTACTATATCTGGCTGAGGTGGAGGCCTCAGTGCGGGGTGCCCAAACCCTCCTCCGGGAGTTTGGTGCACTATCGGGGCTGCAGGTTAACTGGACCAAGACCTGTCTGTTCCCATTGGCTCCGGGTTGCACCCGACCCTCGGTGCTGGAGGGCCTGCGCTGGGAATCGGAGTGCCTGCCATATCTGGGTGTCCGTATCTATCATACCCACTCGCATCTTTATGAGGGAAATGTAGGCGGAGCGCTGAGGGGAATCAGAGGCAGTATGGGGTTTTGGCGTACCCTCCCGCTATCAGTAGCCGGATGAATAGCTTTGCTAAAGATGGTGGTTCTTCCGCGGTTGCTATATTTCTTTCGCACATTACCGGTGTGGATTCCGACTTCCTTTTTCAGAACGTTACGGTCAATGGTGATAGGGTTCATCTGGGGCACTGAGAGAAGACATGTGGCATTGAACACCCTGCTAAGACCTCAGGAGGAAGGGGGAATGGCGGTGCCAGATTTCGAGTGGTACTATCTGGCGGCACAGCTGCAGTGGCTCACACAAGCGGTGGCACAGGAGTTTAGAGGCCCAGACGGACCACAGGGCAGAGTTATTCAGCGCCATGTCCTATCGTTTATAGTGCTCCAGAAGAAACTCGGGCTGGATCAACTTACTCTCGAAGAGTGCACCATCAGACAATGCTGGCTGCGTAGCCAGAAACGGGAGGGAATCCCTATCCCGTATGCGCCAGAGATCCCTCTGGGCATGTGTACTGCCATGCCACATGGTGGGGATTGGTCGGCACTAGCGGGCTGGGAAGAGTGTGGAGTCCACATAATAGGGGACTTATATAGGGACGGTGCTTTGTTACCATTCCGAGAGCTGCAGAGCGCCTTTGACTTGCCAAGGGGAGACTTTTGCTGCACGCTGCTCTAGTGTCTGGTATCCAGAAACACTGGAAGATGGGCTTGGTGGAACCCCCCACATCGTTGGGTTGTCAATACGTTACGATGGCTGCTGGCACCTACAAGGCTATCACCTGCTTATACAGGAGAATGGCACTGGAGGGACTGCCGCCCCTGGATAGGTTGAAGGGGCGATGGGAAGAAGACCTAGGCCAGTTAATACCCGAGACGACCTGGCTACAGCTAGCACGGAGGGCCTGGAAGGGCACGCGAAATGTCCGGTTTCAATTGGTTCAATATTTTACGCTCCACAGGGCCTATTTAATGCTGGTCAAAATTCAACAAGTTTTTGGGGGAACAAATTCAATGTGTCCCCGATGTAACGCGGAGGGGGCTGATTTTGGCCATATGTTCTGGTCTTGCGCGGTGCTGTGTACATATTGGTCTGATGTCGTGGCATGTTTGAACATGGTAACAGAGCGTCAGATCGAAGTAGGCATGGGGACTTGCCTTTTACTTTGGTTCCCACACACACCCGCCACAAAAATCACAAGTAAATTCTTCGACTTGGGGCTGATTATGGCAAAAAGGGAGCTCACCATGCACTGGAAGTCCAGAGGGGGACCTAGTTTTCTGAGATGGCGCGGGAACTTCCAGCAATGGGCGAGCAGCGAAGGGACACTCAGACTACAATTAGCCAGACGTACCTCCAATGACAAGGCGATGGACGCGACCAGGGCATGGAGCACGCTGGTAGTAGAACTCCAGTCAACAGCTGAGGCGGATGAGGGGGATGGGACGGATGCACCAGCGAGGCAGGCACCAGAGACTGGGGGGGGGGGTAGCGCCAGGGGGCACACAGGGGATGGGGCCGACTAGAACCTAGCACCTCACCGCATGTGACGGTTAGCGCACATCAGGCCAAGGGAGGAGGCGAACATGATATGGAGACATGGAGTACATCTGAACACTTCATTGGGATCATCAGACTCCTGAATGGACGTAGTTGTATATGACCTCGGGAAGGAGTTGGGTGTTGGAGCACAAGGGGTTTATGTTAGTCCGCAGGAGAGGTAGAGGCAGGCACTCTGGCAAGGGGGATGGGGGTAGAGGAGGAAGCAGGAGGGGGACTTAGATAGGGATGTGGGGTATAGCATAATTCTGAAAATAGACCTGTTGCAATGATGGTCCAACTGCACTGTATGATTGTAAGTTGACTGAAGAAAAGTTAATAAAAATCTGTTTAAAAAAAAAAGACCTAGATTAACTCAATGTGAGGCATTAGAAGAATGGGAAACTGAGTAATTTGAAAGAGAGAAATGTAGAAGAAAGTTTACAGGATTCTATACAAGACGTATGAACGGGACGCGTGAAGAACAGATGAAACAGTGGAGAAGAGCAATGGTATCAGAAGGATTATATCCAGTATTAATGGCTGATGAGCAAACAGGGAGTAAATGCAAAGAAAAATGTAAACACTTAAGTACGACAGGGTATGGAGGATCAGAAGATGAATTATTGGAGGATATTTTACGTAAAAACCCTTCACCGTATCACGAAAGACCAAATAAAATGACCCCAAGTGCACCAGTGTTAGGACCACCTTTAATTCCACAGGTATTACATGATCAGCCAGTTAATAGAGAATTATATGATAAAGAAAAAGAAGCATTGAACAAAAATAGAGAAGAACTAATACAGAAAATAACTCAGCTAAATGTAAATCCTGAAGCATTGACAATACCCGTGACTATAGGTCCTGTTGTCCCTTTGTATGGAGACAAGGTAAGTTGTCCAAAGTCACAAGTTGCAGCGAACAACTCCAGAAAAGAAGTTATAATTACTGATCACCAAGCCAGTGAGTGTGATTCTGTAATTTCATTAATGGATCTGCCAATAAGAGACTCAGTGAGCACAACCCCAAAGAGAGGTATGCCTAGTTCCCTCTAGGGTCAAGTTTGTGCTATATAAAACTTTATAAATGAATAAACATCCTCAGGAGTCAGAAGTGCCACAGCAGTAAGTCCAGAAGATTTAGAAAGATGGGTACAAGGAATAGAAAATCAGAGTTCACCTCCTAAAATATTAGATATTTACAAACTAAGGGCCAGATGTAGGTAAAATCAAATTTGCGAGTCCTTAATAGCGAATTTTACCGATTTGCTATTAAGGACTCGCAAAATTGAATGTAGGTAGGAAAATATTAGCGATTCCTTAATGTTCCTTAATAACGAATCACAAATTGAGATTCGCTAACAAGTAATACCTACCCATTCATTCCTATGGGCTAGGAGGCTCATGTGAATGAATGGGAAGATATTCACTATTTGCGATTCGCTATTAAAGAATCGCAAATAGCGGGAGCTATTTCAAGGTGGCAGGGTGTCAAAAGGACACCCTATTGCACCCCTGAAATGTGCATGTGTGCTCATGTGGCATACATACATGCCCTAAGGGCATGAATGTGTGCCACATGGCACTTTAAAAAAAGCAAAAAATTGCTTTTTTAAAGGAAATCGCTAATTACTACCAACTTGAAGTTGGTGGTAATTAGCGTTTCCTTAAGGCTAAAGTGCACTTTCTTTTGTGCTACTTACATTGCATTTAAGGAATTGCAACTTGTGATTCCTTAAGTACAAGAGCAAAATAGGGAATCACAATTTTGTGATTCCTTATTTTGCTAGTAGGTTTAAACTCACCTATATTGCTCTCAGCGAATTAGCGATCGCAAACGCTGAAATTCTGTGAATTTCAGTGTTAGCGCTCGGTATTTGGCCACCTACATCTGGCCCTAAAAGTGGAATTGGAATAAATTATAGCTGGAAATGTGGGAATAGATAGATTAAAGACCTACAATGAAGAAGAATTGTTGTTTATATGCAGGAGCATAACTAGAAATGCAAGATTGTTTTATGAGAAGTTAACTGAACTTTCATCTGAGATGGGAATAGGCAAAAGGAGAACGAAAGTATTACAAAAGCCCTATTGAGTGGGTTTTTCAGACAAAGATTTTGAAAATATGAATGTATCTGGAAGGAAGTTACAAGTGAAAGAGTTGCTGAATATTTTACAGAAATGGGGAGACATTGACAAATGGAGAGTAAGATGGTTGAAGAAAAAGGAGGAAGCTCAGGCAAAGGAAGCGTCTACCTCATATCTATTGAAAGAGACAGGGAAAGTAGAAAGATTGTGTCCCATGATAGAGGTATCTGATGGAGGATACGTCCATGTCCCATGGAGTCAACAAGAGATTTTTTCATCTACAAATGATTTTCCAAAATTGAGAGAATAGCCAGTTGATTGGTACAAACAATTTGAAAGATTTGTAAAGGTTTCGAAGGTTCTGTTGAAAGATTTTAATGGTTTATTTGATATAGTAGTGCCTGCAGATTTATGATCAGAATGTAAAATCACAGTTGATTGGCCTAGTGAAGAATATCCAAGAGATTCATATACAGGAGCACCATCAGATGATGTAATGAAGAAACATCACCAAGTAATTACTTTCCTGAAAGGGAAAATTCCTCCAAAAGAAACTGATTGGCTTAAGATAGATAGAACGTTTTATGTTTTTAACTTGCTATGTATTCTGCTTTTTACTTAATTGAAGCATATTCGATGTATGTATTTTAATAAAATGAATTACTTTTTTTAGTGTAGATTTTTGTGGATTATATCCTTTATTTCCTCTTTCTCAGCATTGGTGTGAGGTAGTGTGCAAGCTTTGTATGGTTGATGTACTAGTAGCCACTGGGGCACTTTTTTCGTGACTGAAGTCTATAACGGTACCCCTCCCCTTTGGCTGGTGGGTCCCTCTCCTTTTCTTTGAGAAAATCAGATTGTGCCACAACATAATGAGAATAAGAGAGTTTGTGAAAGAGACGAAGAAGATGAAAGTGCAATGCAATTTAAACTGGTCAGAAAAGGTGATAATTGGGCAGGGGGAGTCAAAAGATTGAAATATTGCCTGAGAAAAACAAATGAAAATCCAGAACAAGTAAATGAGGTTACTAGCCAAACTCAGACTGAGCAGTCAGTTACTAGAAATATCCCAAGACTAAAGGTTTTGAATAGCAAATTCAAAGGACCTGAATGGACTTATGTAATTCTTGAAGAATTCGAGAATCTAGATTTAAATGAAGAATCTGATGAAGAAATAAATGTTGAACAGATTGACGAAAAGGAAGTGGGGCCTCCTTGAAGTACTTAAAGATGCTAATTCTTAACTAAGGAAAGAAGATAAATCTTCTTGAGTCAAAATGGCTGAGAACATAGTTGCAGAAAGACCAAAACGAGGTTGTATAAAGAAATGTTGTAGAGCTTGCATATGTAGTATATTATTAGTGATTTTAGTATGGCTATTTCTAACAATAGCGGTTCCTTATCTCATGTTAATGGATAAGAAGAATGACACAAACACTAATGAAAAGATTGCTAACCAGAAAGGAGATAGAGTAGAATTAGAAGCATCAGATGAGACAGATTTACATCACACCATAACAGATAATGATACTTCATTAAATGTATTTACAAATGTATTGTTTCAGTATGTAGACACAATGGAAATTAGTGATTGTTATGTTTGTATGAAATTACCTACTTCAGTAGCTGAGGGGGTTACGTACCACCATTTACCTCATGTAATATATTATCAAGTGTATTTTATAGAACAGGAAAACTGAAATATTATTATTCTAATATAGATGTAGTATTTACAGAAATTCCTATTCAAAAGAATATAAATCCAGTACGCAGTAGTTCAGATGCACAGTTTGTTGGTCAATTTTTCCTAACTATGAAGTCATTAGATATAGAAAAAGCACATGAAAACAATCTAGCATGCTCATTACGTGAAGAAGAGAAAGTGGTTTTAAATTTAGTTGAAGAAAGAAGACAGGATTTCCAAAGAAAAGCTGCTGAACAGACACACCATATTCCACCATGGGTTAAGAAAGAGGGAACTTATACAGCTGGCAAGGCTCATGCTGCGATGTCCCTAGACTCTGTGAAGACAGGGAAAACATGCCTCCATAGATTGAAGACAGATTATAATAACATATTTATTGGTTCCAGTGAATGTGAATATAACTTCCTAATTTTGGGAGGTTGGGGACTAAAAGGGGGAACTGATCCTGTATTTCCTGGAGTTTGCTATGTGTGTGGGAATAAAGCTTATTATAAGCTGCGTGCACAATGGTACATGAGTTGCTATTTCGGAACAGTATTACCTAAAATCTATTGTGAAGAGAATCACTGGAAGCAATGAAAATACTAATGAACTAACACAAAGAAAGAGAGCTAGTTTTTTTGAAATAATAGGTGATATTAGTGTATTGATACCTTCAGTGGGAGTTAATCTAAATTCACATAGAATCTGTCAGTTGTCAACAGTAGTTGATCTTTTTTCGACTGATACTGCTGGAGGTTTCTTGATGATTAATACAGAAATGGTAGCAATTAGATCAATGGTTTTGCAGAATCAACTTGCGCTTGAAATATTATTGGCTAAAGAGGGCGGAGTCTGTAAAATGTTGAAAGTGCAACATTGTTGCACTTATACCGGATAAAAGTACAGAAACTAAAGGATATGATAGCTCCAAGTTACCCACAGGTTCGGGAAGCACTCAGGCCACAGTGTACATCCACATACCAGCAATCACGTCTCAGGCACCTGACGCGTTTCAAAATGATTCCTTCTTCAAAGGCTTGATTTCCACAAAGTCAACAGTGCTTGTTGTAGACGACACCTTTTATGCAATCAATTGACTCCTGATAGGTTGCTCAGATGAGCCCTCCCTTGTAGGTATTCTGGGATATATAGTCCACCATGTAAAAAGCGTTTGTGGAACTATTTTAAAAGACCCTCTAATGGGCCCCAAGGCGGTAGTGGTCAATCATCGGTGCTATGGCTCCATTCACTTTGCCACTGGATTCAAGCAAGCCGGGCTGAAGACTGCTGGAATGCCAGAAACCGGTCCTCGGAAGCTTGTTTCCGGTCCAGGGAAGACATGGCTTGGCAGTTCGGGCTGGACTGTTCCCATGAGGCACAGGGTCAGACTGATTTGCATTTAGCCATGTCTGAACTGGGGTGGCAGAGTGGGCTAAAGAACGGTGATGGATTAAACCCAGATCTTTTGACTGGGTGTGAGTGATTTATTCAGATGCTCCGTCCATCACCACCCCCTTTTGTACCCCATTCAGAACTGGACATGATTTCCAGCTCCCTGGCCCCCTGCCATTCATGCGGTGGTGCCATCCCCTTGCGCCTGGTTCGCCGCGTGTCAATGATACCTCCAAGTTACCCACAGGTTTGGGAAGCACTCAGGCCACAGTGTACATCCGCATACCAGCAATCACGTCTCAGGCAGCCAACGCGTTTTGAAATGATTCTAAAATGGCCGCTAACTGAAAATCTTTAGTACACATGCGTCTACTGCATCTACATAGTAGGACATACTTTCGCTTGGAGGGAATTTCTTGCGCTTGCGCAGTTGCCCACAAGATGGCTGCTTTGAAACTCACATGCTTGGCATCTGCTTTAATGGAAACTAAAACAAGATATTTTACTAATACTAACGCGGGGAAAGTATTAATAAGTTAATGTGGTTAGAATAGAGATAGGTGGTAAACAGTGAAATAATTTATTCTTAAAAATAACATCTGTCTTTCTGACCTTATTAATAGCGTGCCTTTGGGCCTCTCGAGTATGACTGAAGTAAGCAGAATCATGTGACTGACATGTTCCTCTGTGCATGCCCATTGAGAGTGAATCCAGAATGATGACTACAACGTTAATACAAGCCAAGGCCACCGAGTGTCCTGGCCTGGGAACCAAGTGGTGAAGAGTTCACCAGGATGGCAGAATCTGAGAACGCTATTATAAATGTTGCAAAAATAATGTGATTGCGGGTGGGAAATAAAGTTTGAATAAAGAATTAAGGGGATGGGTTTATTAACAAAGAGCTAACTGAAAAGAGTGATATGTAAGCATGGTGTGCTGATCACCTCCCCATGCCTGTCCAATCAGAGTTAGGAATTTCATGATATTGAAACATTTTTAGGAGGCGCATGATGATTTTAGGTTATAATTGAGGTGATTCTTAGTTAGTTAGAGGAGAGTATGCTGAATGCTGCAGAGCTCGGGATGCTGTCGGGGAGACGTGAGAAGCTAAAGAAGAATCAAATGCAGAGCTACTTTATTCTAAAATTAAATTAATTTAGAAGAAGATTGCAGAAGAATCTCGAGGAGGAAGAGAGTGTCACAGAGGGGTGCTACGCATGCGTCGGTGATAGAGAGGTCATCTGTCCTGTTCTGATTCCTGTCCTGAAGCCTTTGGTTGCCAGATCTTTCCTTGGGGACCCTTCCCAGCCTTTTGGCCAGGGGCTTGGTTTTCACACCATACTGGGTAATTATAGCTATATGTCTGTTTTATTTGTCTATGGCCTTTTCTCTCTATCCTCTCCTTTGCATGCATAGTCATTGTGTAGTATAAATGAATGCATTTGATAATTGATTTATTGAATCTTCCTTCCTATGAGGAGACGGAGACTGTTCTGTACTTTGTAAGTGGGTCACATGAAATTATTCTTAGATATAGATTTAAAACTCTTCCAGACTCTGTGATTATTTAAAAATTTGCAAGTAAGTTGATTTATGTCATTTCACCAACTAGTTCAACTAATGGTCCATCGACCAGAGGAAAGAACTTTTTGAACAGTGAAAGATTAGTTAGGAACCAGAGGTAACTAATCTTGATACAGTAAGAATTCAAGCATGAGCCCAGCGGTTATTGACATCTGTAAGGTGGATGAAGACAGCAAGGTCGCCAACTTCGAAAGTTGCCGCATCAGGCCAACACAACTCCCCACAACAGCAGATACCTGGTTATTGAGGGTTAGTGCAGTGCCCAACTTTATACCCAGACTCCTTACTACGGGCACCGGCACAGGGTGGTACCCAGCTCTTGGGTCCAGAAAAGATTGGACCAGGGTGAGACCCCTGAAGTGAGGACGAGCACTTCTGTTTTGTCTGGGTTTACCTTCAACGAATTAGAAGTCATCCAAGTCATGGTAAACCGGAGGATGTTCTGGACGTTATGCTGTGACTCAGGAGAGTTGTCGATTCGCTCAATTAACTGCGTATCGTCGGCATAGTTAAACACCTGACAGTCTGTTGTGGCCAGTGCATCTTTCAGGGGCTGAAGGTAAATATTAACAAGCATTTGCAATACAATAGGTCTCGCATTAGGAAAACGTGAGCTATTGTTATTGTAAATGACACATTTTTTAAATATGTGTTGGCTTTTAAAATATATAAATTAATAGCATCGTTATTCACAAAGCCAATAGCTTACACTTTCCTAATATGAGTCCTATTGGCTATGGCAATGCTTGTTGTCCCCGAGTGATGTGGTGGTGTTCCCATGGTGGTGTCCCCGATTGATGTGATGGTGTCCACGAGTGATGTGTTGGTGTGCCCAAGTAATTTGGTGGTGTCCCAGAGTGGCATGGTGGTGTCCCCGAGTGATGTGGTGGTGTTCCCATGGTGGTATCCCCGAGTGATGTGGTGGTGTGCCCGAGTAATTTGGTGGTGTCCCCGAGTGATGTGGTGGTGTTCCCAGAGTGATGTGGTGGTGTCCCCAGAGTGAGGTGGTGGTGTCCCCGAGTGATGTGGTGGTGTCCCCGAGTGATGTGGTGGTGTGCCTGAGTAATTTGGTGGTGTCCCTGAGTGACGTGGTGGTGTCCCCGAGTGATTTGGTGGTGTTCCCGTGGTGGTGTCCCCGAGTGATGTGGTGGTGTCATCGAGTGATGTGGTGGTGTGCCCGAGTAATTTGGTGGTGTCCCCGAGTGACGTGGTGGTGTCCCCAGAGTGATGTGGTGGTGTTCCCAGAGTGATGTGGTGGTGTCCCCGAGTGATGTGGTGGTGTGCCCGAGTGATTTGGTGGTGTGCCCGAGTTATTTGGTGGTGTCCCCGAGTGATGTGGTTGTGTCCCCGAGTGATGTGGTGGTGCCCCTGAGTGATGTGGTGGTACCCCTGAGTGTTGGAGGGTGGAGTTGGAGGGTGGAGTTGGAGGGTGGAGTCGGAGGGTGGACTTGGAGGGTGGAGTTGGAGTTGGAGGGTGGAGTTGAAGGGTGGAGTTGGAGTTGGAGGATGGAGTTGGAGGGTGGAGTTGGAGGGTGGAGATGGAGGGTGGAGGGTGGAGTTGGAGTTGGAGGGTGGAGTTGGAGGGTGGAGTTGGGGGGTGGAGTTGGAGGGTGGAGTTGGAGGGTGGAGTTGGAAGTTGGAGTTGGAGGGTGGAGTTGGAGGGTGGAGTTGGAGGGTGGAGTTGGAGGGTAGAGGGTGTATTTGAAGTTGGAGGGTGGAGTTGGAGGGTGGAGGGTGGAGTTGGAGTTGGAGGGTGGAGTTGGAGTGTGGAGTTGGAGGGTGGAGTTGGAGGGTGGAGTTAGAGTTGGAGGGTGGAGTTGGAGGGTGGAGTTGGAAGTTGGAGTTTGAGGGTGGAGTTGGAATTGGAGGGTGAAGTTGGAGGGTGGAGTTGGAGGGTGGAGAGTGAAGTTGGAGTGGGAGGGTAGAGTTGGAGGGTGGAGTTGGAGTTGGGGGGTGGAGTTGGAGTTGGAGGATGGAGTTGGAGTTGGAGGGTGGAGTTGGAGGGTGGAGTTGGAGTTGGAGAGTGGAGTTGGAGGGTGGAGTTGGAGGGTGAAGTTGGAGGGTGGAGTTGGAGAGTGGAGTTGGAGGGTGGAGTTGGAGTTGGAGTTGGAGGGTGGAGTTGGAGGTGGAGTTGGAGGGTGGAGTCGGAGGTGGAGGGTGGAGTTGGAGGGTGGAGTTGGAGGGTGGAGTTGGAGTTGGAGGATGGAGTTGGAGTTGGAGAGTGGAGTTGGAGTTGGAGGGTGGAGTTGGAGGGTGGAGTTGGAGTTGGAGGGTGGAGTTGGAGTTGGAGGGTGGAGTTAGAGTTGGAGGGTGGAGTTGAAGGGTGGAGTTGGAGGGTGGAGGGTGGAGTTGGAGTTGGAGGGTGGAGTTGGATTTGGAGGGTGGAGTTGGATTTGGAGGGTGGAGTTGGAGGGTGGAGTTGGAGGGTGGGGTTGGAGTGGAGTTGGAGGGTGGAGTTGGTGGGTGGAGTTGGAGGGTGGAGTTGGAAGTTGGCGTTGGAGTTGGAGGGTGGAGTTAGAGAGTGGAGTTTGAGTTGGAGGGTGGAGTTGGAGGGTGGAGGGTGGAGTTGCAGGGTGCAGTTGGAGGGTGGAGTTGGAAGGTGGAATTGGAGGGTGGAGTTGGAGGGTGGAGTTGGAGTTGGAGGGTGGAGTTAGAGTTGGAGTGTGGAGTTGGAGTGTGGAGTTGGAGTGTGGAGTTGGAGGGTGGAGTTGGAGGGTGGAGTTGGAGGGTGGAGTTGGAGGGTGGAGTTGGAGGGTGGAGTTGGAAGTTGGAGCTGGAGTTGAAGTTGGAGGGTGGAGTTAGAGTTGGAGGGTGGAGTTGGAGGGGGGAGGGTGGAGTTGGAGGGTGGAGTTGGAGAGTGGAGTTGAAAGGTGGAGTTGGAGGTTGGAGTTGGAGAATAGAGTTGGAGGGTGAAGTTGGAGGGTGGAGTTGGAGGGTGGAGGGTGGGGTTGGAGGGTGGAGTTGGAGGGTGGAGTTGGAAGGTGGAATTGGAGGGTGGAGTTGGAGGGTGGAGTTGGAGGGTAGAGTTAGAGTTGGAGTGTGGAGTTGGAGTGTGGAGTTGGAGTGTGGAGCTGGAGTGTGGAGTTGGAGTGTGGAGTTGGAGGGTGGAGTTGGAGTTTGGAGTTGGAGGGTGGAGTTGGGGGGTGGAGTTGGAAGTTGGAGCTGGAGTTGAAGTTGGAGGGTGGAGTTGGAGGGTGGAGTTGGAGGGTGGAGGGTGGGGTTGGAGGGTGGAGTTGGAGGGTGGAGTTGAAAGGTGGAGTTGGAGGGTGGAGTTGGAGAATAGAGTTGGAGGGCGGAGTTGGAGGGTGGAGTTGGAGTTGGAGGGTGGAGTTGGAGGGTGGAGTTGGAGGTTGGAGTTGGAGGGTGGAGTTGGAGGGTGGAGTTGGAGTTGAACGGTGGAGTTGGAGTAGGAGGGTAGAGTCTGAGGTGGAGTTGGAGTTGGAGGGTGGAGTTGGAGGATGGAGTTGGAGTTGGAGGGTGGAGTTGGAGTTGGAGGGTGGAGTTGGAGGGTGGAGTTGGAGGGTGGAGTTGGAGGGTGGAGTTAGAGGGTGGAGTTGGAGTTGGAGTTGGAGGGTGGAGATGGAGTTGGAGGGTGGAGTTGAAGGGTGGCATTGGAGTTGGAGTTGGAGTTGGAGGGTGGAGTTGGAGGGTGGAGTTGGAGGGTGGAGTTGGAGTTGGAGGGTGGAGTTGGAGGGTGGAGTTGGAGTTGGAGGGTGGAGTTGGAGTTGGAGGGTGGAAGTTGGAGGGTGGAGTTGGAGGGTGGAGTTGGAATTGGAGTTGGAGGGTGGAGTTGAAGTTGGAGGGTGGAGTTGGAGGGTGGAGTTGTAGGGTGGAGTTGAAGGGTGGAGTTATAGGGTGGAGTTGGAGGGTGGAGTTGGAGGGTGGAGTTGAAGTTGGAGGGTGGAGTTGGAGGGTGGAGTTGGAAGTTGGAGTTGGAGTTGGAGTTGGAGTTGGAGGGTGGAGTTGGAGGGTGGAGTTGGAGTTGGAGGGTGGAGTTGGAGGGTGGAGTTGGAGGGTGGAGTTGGAGTTGGAGGGTGGAGTGGGAGGGTGGAGGGTGGAGTTGGAGTTGGAGGGTGGAGTTGGAGGGTGGAGTTGGAGGGTGCAGTTGGAGGGTGCAGTTGGAGGGTGGAGTTGGAGGGTGGAGTTGGAGTTGGAGGGTGGAGTTGGAGGGTGGAGTTGGAGGGTGGAGTTGGAGTTGGAGGGTGGAGTTGGAGGGTGGAGTTGGAGGGTGGAGTTGGAGTTGGAGGGTGGAGTTGGAGTTGGAGGGTGGAGGGTGGAGTTGGAGGGTGGAGTTGGAGGGTGGAGTTGGAATTGGAGTTGGAGGGTGGAGTTGGAGGGTGGAGTTGGAGGGTGGAGTTAGATTTGGAGTTGGAGGGTGGAGTTGTGGGGTGGAGTTGGAGGGTGGAGGGTGGAGTTGGAGTTGGAGGGTGGAGTTGGAAGTTGGAGTTGGAGTTGGAGGGTGGAGTTGGAGGGTGGAGTTGGAGGTGAAGGGTGGAGTTGAAGGGTGGAGTTGGAGGGTGGAGTTGGAAGGTGGAATTGGAGGGTGGAGTTGGAGGGTGGAGTTAGAGTTGGAGGGTGGAGTTGGAGGGTGGAGTTGGAGGGTGGAGTTGGAGGGTGGAGTTGGAGGGTGGAGTTGGAGGATGGAGTTGGAGGGTGGAGTTGGAGGGTGGAGTTAGAGGGTGGAGTTGGAGTTGGAGTTGAAGGGTGGAGATGGAGTTGGAGGGTGGAGTTGAAGGGTGGCATTGGAGTTGGAGTTGGAGGGTGGAGTTGGAGTTGGAGGGTGGAGTTGGAGGGTGGAGTTGGAGTTGGAGGGTGGAGTTGGAGGGAGGAGATGGAGTTGGAGTTGGAGGTTGGAGTTGAAAGGTGGAGGGTGGAGTTGGAGGGTGGAGTTGGAGGGTGGAGATGGAGTTGGAGGGTGGAGTTGGAATTGGAGTTAGATTTGGAGTTGGAGGGTGGAGTTGGAGTTGGAGGGTGGAGTTGGAGGGTGGAGTTGTAGGGTGGAGTTGGAGGGTGGAGGGTGGAGTTGGAGGGTGGAGTTGGAGTTGGAGGGTGGAGTTGGAGGGTGGAGTTGAAAGTTGGAGTTGGAGTTGGAGGGTGGAGTTGGAGTTGGAGGGTGGAGTTGGAGGGTGGAGGGTGGAGTTGGAAGGTGGAATTTGAGTGTGGAGTTGGAGATTGGAGTTGGAGTTGGAGGGTGGAGTTAGAGTTGGAGGGTGGAGTTGGAGGGTGGAGTTGGAGGGTGGAGTTGGAGGGTGGAGTTGGAGGGTGGAATTGGAGTTGGAGGGTGGAGTTGGAGTTGGAGGGTGGAGTTGGAGGGTGGAGGTTGGAGTTGGAGTTGGAGGGTGGAGTTGGAGGGTGGAGGGTGGAGTTGGAGGGTGGAGTTGGAGGGTGGAGTTGGAGGGTGGAGTTGGAGTTGGAGGGTGGAGTTGGAGGGTGGAGTTGGAGGGTGGAGTTAGAAGTTGGAGTTGGAGGGTGGAGTTGGATTAGGAGGGTGGAGTTGGAGGGTGGAGTTGGAGGGTGGAGGGTGGAGTTGGAGTTGGAGGGTAGAGTTGGAGGGTGGAGTTGGAGTTGGAGGGAGGAGTTGGAGAGTGGAGTTGGATTTGGAGGGTGGAGTTGGAGGGTGGAGTTGGCGTTGGAGTTGGAGGGTGGAGTTGGAGTTGGAGGGTGCAGTTGGAGGGTGCAGTTGGAATTGGAGTTGGAGGGTGGAGTTGGAGGGTGGAGTTAGATTTGGAGTTGGAGGGTGGAGTTGTGGGGTGGAGTTGGAGGGTGGAGGGTGGAGTTGGAGTTGGAGGGTGGAGTTGGAAGTTGGAGTTGGAGTTGGAGGGTGGAGTTGGAGGGTGGAGTTGGAGGTGAAGGGTGGAGTTGAAGGGTGGAGTTGGAGGGTGGAGTTGGAAGGTGGAATTGGAGGGTGGAGTTGGAGGGTGGAGTTAGAGTTGGAGGGTGGAGTTGGAGGGTGGAGTTGGAGGGTGGAGTTGGAGGGTGGAGTTGGAGGGTGGAGTTGGAGGATGGAGTTGGAGGGTGGAGTTGGAGGGTGGAGTTAGAGGGTGGAGTTGGAGTTGGAGTTGAAGGGTGGAGATGGAGTTGGAGGGTGGAGTTGAAGGGTGGCATTGGAGTTGGAGTTGGAGGGTGGAGTTGGAGTTGGAGGGTGGAGTTGGAGGGTGGAGTTGGAGTTGGAGGGTGGAGTTGGAGGGAGGAGATGGAGTTGGAGTTGGAGGTTGGAGTTGAAAGGTGGAGGGTGGAGTTGGAGGGTGGAGTTGGAGGGTGGAGATGGAGTTGGAGGGTGGAGTTGGAATTGGAGTTAGATTTGGAGTTGGAGGGTGGAGTTGGAGTTGGAGGGTGGAGTTGGAGGGTGGAGTTGTAGGGTGGAGTTGGAGGGTGGAGGGTGGAGTTGGAGGGTGGAGTTGGAGTTGGAGGGTGGAGTTGGAGGGTGGAGTTGAAAGTTGGAGTTGGAGTTGGAGGGTGGAGTTGGAGTTGGAGGGTGGAGTTGGAGGGTGGAGGGTGGAGTTGGAAGGTGGAATTTGAGGGTGGAGTTGGAGATTGGAGTTGGAGTTGGAGGGTGGAGTTAGAGTTGGAGGGTGGAGTTGGAGGGTGGAGTTGGAGGGTGGAGTTGGAGGGTGGAATTGGAGTTGGAGGGTGGAGTTGGAGTTGGAGGGTGGAGTTGGAGGGTGGAGGTTGGAGTTGGAGTTGGAGGGTGGAGTTGGAGGGTGGAGGGTGGAGTTGGAGGGTGGAGTTGGAGGGTGGAGTTGGAGGGTGGAGTTGGAGTTGGAGGGTGGAGTTGGAGGGTGGAGTTGGAGGGTGGAGTTAGAAGTTGGAGTTGGAGGGTGGAGTTGGATTAGGAGGGTGGAGTTGGAGGGTGGAGTTGGAGGGTGGAGGGTGGAGTTGGAGTTGGAGGGTAGAGTTGGAGGGTGGAGTTGGAGTTGGAGGGAGGAGTTGGAGAGTGGAGTTGGATTTGGAGGGTGGAGTTGGAGGGTGGAGTTGGCGTTGGAGTTGGAGGGTGGAGTTGGAGTTGGAGGGTGCAGTTGGAGGGTGCAGTTGGAGGGTGGAGTTGGAGGGTGGAGTTGGAGTTGGAGGGTGGAGTTGGAGGGTGGAGTTGGAGGGTGGAGTTGGAGTTGGAGGGTGGAGTTGGAGGGTGGAGTTGGAGTTGGAGGGTGGAGTTGGAGTTGGAGGGTGGAGGGTGGAGTTGGAGGGTGGAGTTGGAGGGTGGAGTTGGAATTGGAGTTGGAGGGTGGAGTTGGAGGGTGGAGTTGGAGGGTGGAGTTAGATTTGGAGTTGGAGGGTGGAGTTGGAGTTGGAGGGTGGAGTTGGAGGGTGGAGTTGGAGGGTGGAGGGTGGAGTTGGAGTTGGAGGGTAGAGTTGGAAGTTGGAGTTGGAGTTGGAGGGTGGAGTTGGAGGGTGGAGTTGGAGGTGGAGGGTGGAGTTGAAGGGTGGAGTTGGAGGGTGGAGTTGGAAGGTAGAATTGGAGGGTGGAGTTGGAGGGTGGAGTTAGAGTTGGAGGGTGGAGTTGGAGGGTGGAGTTGGAGGGTGGAGTTGGAGGATGGAGTTGGAGGGTGGAGTTGGAGGGTGGAGTTAGAGGGTGGAGTTGGAGTTGGAGTTGAAGGGTGGAGATGGAGTTGGAGGGTGGAGTTGAAGGGTGGCATTGGAGTTGGAGTTGGAGGGTGGAATTGGAGTTGGAGGGTGGAGTTGGAGTTGGAGGGTGGAGGGTGGAGTTGGAGGGTGGAGTTGGAGGGTGGAGATGGAGTTGGAGGGTGGAGTTGGAATTGGAGTTAGATTTGGAGTTGGAGGGTGGAGTTGGAGTTGGAGGGTGGAGTTGGAGGGTGGAGTTGTAGGGTGGAGTTGGAGGGTGGAGGGTGGAGTTGGAGGGTGGAGTTGGAGTTGGAGGGTGGAGTTGGAGGGTGGAGTTGAAAGTTGGAGTTGGAGTTGGAGGGTGGAGTTGGAGTTGGAGGGTGGAGTTGGAGGGTGGAGGGTGGAGTTGGAGGGTGGAGTTGGAAGGTGAAATTTGAGGGTGGAGTTGGAGATTGGAGTTGGAGTTGGAGGGTGGAGTTAGAGTTGGAGGGTGGAGTTGGAGGGTGGAGTTGGAGGGTGGAGTTGGAGGGTGGAATTGGAGGTTGGAGTTGGAGGGTGGAGTTGGAAGTTGGAGCTGGAGTTGGAGTTGGAGGGTGGAGTTGGAGTTGGAGGGTGGAGTTGGAGTTGGAGGGTGGAGTTGGAGGGTGGAGGTTGGAGTTGGAGTTGGAGGGTGGAGTTGGAGGGTGGAGGGTGAAGTTGGAGGGTGGAGTTGGAGGGTGGAGTTGGAGTTGGAGGGTGGAGTTGGAGGGTGGAGTTGGAGGGTGGAGTTGGAGTTGGAGGGTGGAGTTAGAAGTTGGAGTTGGAGGGTGGAGTTGGAATAGGAGGGTGGAGTTGGAGGGTGGAGTTGGAGGGTGGAGGGTGGAGTTGGAGTTGTAGGGTAGAGTTGGAGGGTGGAGTTGGAGTTGGAGGGAGGAGTTGGAGAGTGGAGTTGGATTTGGAGGGTGGAGTTGGAGGGTGGAGTTGGCGTTGGAGTTGGAGGGTGGAGTTGGAGTTGGAGTTGGAGGGTGGAGTTGGAGTTGGAGGAGGGAGTTGGAGGGTGGAGTTGGAGGGTGGAGTTGGAGGTTGGAGTTGCAGGGTGGAGTTGGAGGGTGGAGTTGGAGTTGGAGTTGGAGGGTGGAGTCGGAGGTGGAGTTGGAGTTGGAGGGTGGAGTTGGAGGGTGGAGTTGGAGGATGGAGTTGGAGGGTGGAGATGGAGGGTGCAGTTGGAGGGTGAAGTTGGAGGGTGGAGTTGGAGAGTGGAGTTGGAGGGTGGAGTTGGAGTTGGAGGTGGAGTTGGAGGGTTGGAGTCAGAGGTGGAGTTGGAGTTGGAGGGTGGAGTTGGAGGGTAGAGTTGGAGGGTGGAGTTGGAGTTGGAGGGTGGAGGGTGGAGTTGGAGTTGGAGGGTGGAGTTGGAGGGTGGAGTTGGAGGGTGCAGTTGGAGGGTGCAGTTGGAGGGTGGAGTTGGAGGGTGGGGTTGGAGTTGGAGGGTGGAGTTGGAGGGTGGAGTTGGAGGGTGGAGTTGGAGTTGGAGGGTGGAGTTGGAGGGTGGAGTTGGAGGGTGGAGTTGGAGTTGGAGGGTGGAGTTGGAGTTGGAGTGTGGAGGGTGGAGTTGGAGGGTGGAGTTGGAGGGTGGAGTTGGAATTGG
This sequence comes from Lissotriton vulgaris, assembly GCF_964263255.1. Lineage (NCBI taxonomy): Eukaryota > Metazoa > Chordata > Amphibia > Caudata > Salamandridae > Lissotriton > Lissotriton vulgaris. The sequence goes on from NW_028250026.1 coordinate 122,108, forward strand.
AGTTGGAGGGTGGAGTTGGAGGGTGGAGTTGGAGGGTGGAGTTAGATTTGGAGTTGGAGGGTGGAGTTGGAGTTGGAGGGTGGAGTTGGAGGGTGGAGTTGTGGGGTGGAGTTGGATGGTGGAGGGTGGAGTTGGAGTTGGAGGGTGGAGTTGGAAGTTGGAGTTGGAGGGTGGAGTTGGAGGGTGGAGTTGGAGGTGGAGGGTGGAGTTGAAGGGTGGAGTTGGAGGGTGGAGTTGGAAGGTGGAATTGGAGGGTGGAGTTAGAGTTGGAGGGTGGAGTTGGAGGGTGGAGTTGGAGGGTGGAGTTGGAGGGTGGAGTTGGAGGATGGAGTTGGAGGGTGGAGTTGGAGGGTGGAGTTAGAGGGTGGTGTTGGAGTTGGAGTTGAAGGGTGGAGATGGAGTTGGAGGGTGGAGTTGAAGGGTGGCATTGGAGTTGGAGTTGGAGGGTGGAGTTGGAGTTGAAGGGTGGAGTAGGAGGGTGGAGTTGGAGTTGGAGGGTGGAGTTGGAGGGAGGAGATGGAGTTGGAGTTGGAGGGTGGAGTTGGAGTTGGAGGGTGGAGGGTGGAGTTGGAGGGTGGAGTTGGAGGGTGGAGATGGAGTTGGAGGGTGGAGTTGGAATTGGAGTTGGAGGGTGGAGTTGGAGGGTGGAGTTAGATTTGGAGTTGGAGGGTGGAGTTGGAGTTGGAGGGTGGAGTTGGAGGGTGGAGTTGTAGGGTGGAGTTGGAGGGTGGGGTTGGAGGGTGGAGTTGGAGGGTGGAGTTGGAGGGTGAAGTTGGAGGGTGGAGTTGGAGTTGGAGGTGGAGTTGGAGGGTTGGAGTCAGAGGTGGAGTTGGAGTTGGAGAATGGAGTTGGAGGGTAGAGTTGGAGGGAGGAGTTGGAGTTTGAGGATGGAGTTGGAGTTGGAGGGTGGAGTTGGAGTTGGAGGGTGGAGTTGGAGGGTGGAGTTGGAGGGTGGAGTTGGAGTTGAAGGGTGGAGTTGGAGTTGGAGGGTGGAGTTGAAGGGTGGAGTTGGAGGGTGGAGGGTGGAGTTGGAGTTGGAGGGTGGAGGGTGGAGTTGGAGTTGGAGGGTGGAGTTGGAGGGTGGAGTCGGAGTTCGAGGGTGGAGTTGGAGTTGGAGGGTGAAGTTGGAGGGTGGAGGGTGGAGTTGGAGGGTGGAGTTGGAAGTTGGAGCTGGAGCTGGAGTTGGAGTTGGAGGGTGGAGTTGGAGGGTGGAGTTGGAGTTGGAGGGTGGAGTTGGAGTGTGGAGGGTGGAGTTGGAGGGTGGAGTTGAAAGGTGGAGTTGGAGGGTGGAGTTGGAGAGTAGAGTTGGAGGGTGGAGTTTGAGGGCGGAGTTGGAGTTGGAGGGTGGAGTTGGAGGGAGGAGTTGGAGGGTGGAGTTGGAGTTGGAGGGTGGAGTTGGAGGGTGGAGTTGGAGTTGAAGGGTGGAGTTGGAGGGTGGAGTTGGAGTTGGAGGGTGGAGTCAGAGGTGGAGTTGGAGTTGGAAGGTGGAGTAGGAGGGTGGGGTTGGAGGGTGGGGTTGGAGGGTGGCGTTGGAGTTGGAGGGTGGAGTTGGAGTTGGAGGGTGGAGTTGGAGGGTAGAGTTGGAGATTGGAGTTGGAGGGTGGAGTTGGAGGGTGGAGTTGGAGTTGGAGGGTGGAGGGTGGAGTTGGAGGGTGGAGGGTGGAGTTGGAGTTGGAGGGTGGAGTTGGAGGGTGGAGTTGGAGGGTGGAGTTGGAGTTGAAGGGTGGAGTTGGAGTTGGAGGGTGGAGTTGAAGGGTGGAGTTGGAGGGTGGAGGGTGGAGTTGGAGTTGGAGGGTGGAGGGTGGAGTTGGAGTTGGAGGGTGGAGTTGGAGGGTGGAGTCGGAGTTCGAGGGTGGAGTTGGAGTTGGAGGGTGAAGTTGGAGGGTGGTGGGTGGAGTTGGAGGGTGGAGTTGGAAGTTGGAGCTGGAGCTGGAGTTGGAGTTGGAGGGTGGAGTTGGAGGGTGGAGTTGGAGTTGGAGGGTGGAGTTGGAGTGTGGAGGGTGGAGTTGGAGGGTGGAGTTGAAAGGTGGAGTTGGAGGGTGGAGTTGGAGAGTAGAGTTGGAGGGTGGAGTTTGAGGGCGGAGTTGGAGTTGGAGGGTGGAGTTGGAGGGAGGAGTTGGAGGGTGGAGTTGGAGTTGGAGGGTGGAGTTGGAGGGTGGAGTTGGAGTTGAAGGGTGGAGTTGGAGGGTGGAGTTGGAGTTGGAGGGTGGAGTCAGAGGTGGAGTTGGAGTTGGAAGGTGGAGTAGGAGGGTGGGGTTGGAGGGTGGGGTTGGAGGGTGGCGTTGGAGTTGGAGGGTGGAGTTGGAGTTGGAGGGTGGAGTTGGAGGGTAGAGTTGGAGATTGGAGTTGGAGGGTGGAGTTGGAGGGTGGAGTTGGAGTTGGAGGGTGGAGGGTGGAGTTGGAGGGTGGAGGGTGGAGTTGGAGGGTGGAGTTGGAGTGTGGGGTTGGAGTTGGAGGGTGGAGTTGGAGTTGCAGTTGGAGGGTGGATTCGGAGGGTGGAGTTGGAGGGTGGAGTTAGAGTTGGAGTTGGAGGATGGAGTTGGAGTTGCAGGGTGGAGGGTGGAGTTGGAGGGTTAGAGTTGGAGGGTGGAGTTGGAGGGTGGAGTTGGAGTTGGAGGGTGGAGTTGGGGGTGGAGTTGGCGGGTGGAGTTGGAGTTGGAGGGTGGAGTTGGAGTGTGGAGTTGGAGGGTGGAGTTGGAGGGTGGAGTTGGAGGGTGGAGGGTGGAGTTGGAGGGTGGAGTTGAGTTGGAGGGTGGAGTTGGAGTTGGAGTTTGAGGGTGGAGTTGGAGTTGGAGGGTGGAGTTGGATGGTTGAGTTGGAGGGTGGAGTTGGAGTTGGAGGGTGGAGTTGGAGTTGGAGAGTGGAGTTGGAGTTGGAGGGTGGCGTTGGAGGGTGGAGGGTGGAGGATGGAGTTGGAGGGTGGAGTTGGAGGGTGGAGTGGAGGGTGGAGTTGAAGTTGGAGGGTGGAGTTGGAGTTGGAGGGTGGAGTTGGAGGGTGGAGTTGGAGGGTGGAGTTGGAGTTGGAGGGTGGAGTTGGAGGGTGGAAATGGAGGTTGGAGTTGGAGATTGGAGTTGGAGGGTGGAGTCAGAGGTGGAGTTGGTGTTGGAGGGTGGAGTTGGAGGTTGGAGTTGGAGTTGGAGGGTGGAGTTGGAGGGTGGAGTTGGAGTGTGGAGTTGGAGCTGGAGGGTGGAGTTGGAGTTGGAGGGTGGAGTTGGAGGGTGGAGTTGGAGGTTGGAGTTGGAGGTTGGAGTTGGAGGGTAGAGTTGGAGTTGGAGGGTGGTGTCGGAGGTGGAGTTGGTGTTGGAGGGTGGAGTTGGAGGTTGGAGTTGGAGTTGGAGTTGGAGGGTGGAGTTGGAGGGTGAAGTTGAAGTGTGAGGGTGGAGTTGGAGGGTGGAGTTGGAGGGTGGAGGGTGTAGTTGGAGGGTGGAGTTGTAGGGTGGAGGGTGGAGTTGGAGGGTGGAGTTGGAGTTCGAGTTGGAGGTTGGAGTTTTAGGTGGAGATGGAGGGTGGAGTTGGGGGGTGGAGTTGGAGTTGGAGGGTGGAGTGTTGGAGGGTGGAGTTGGAGGCTGGAGTTGGAGGGTGGAGTTGGAGGGTGGAGGTGGATTGTGCAGTTGGAGGTTGGAGTTGGAGGGTGGAGTTGGAGTTGGAGGGTGGAGTTGGAGGGTGGAGTCCGAGGTGGAGTTGGAGTTGGAGGGTGGAGTTGGAGTTGGAGGGTGGAGTTGGAGGGTGGAGTTGGAGTTGGAGTTGGAGGTTGGAGTTGGAGGATGGAGTTGGAGTTGGAGGGTGGAGTTGGAGTTGGAGGGTGGAGTTGGAGTTGGAGTTGGAGGTTGGAGTTGGAGGGTGGAGTTGGAGTTGGAGTTGGAGGGTGGAGTTGGAGTTGGAGGGTGAAGTTGGAGGGTGGAGTTAGATGGTGGAGTTGGAGGGTGGAGTTGGAGGGTGGAGTTGAAGTTGGAGGGTGGAGTTGGAGTTGGCGGGGGAGTTGGAGGGTGGAGTTGGAGGGTGATGTTGAAGTTGGAGGGTGGAGTTGAAGGGTGGTGTTGGAGGGTGGAGGGTGGAGTTGGAGGGTGGAGTTGGAGTGTGGAGTTTGAGCTGGAAGGTGGAGTTGGAGTTGGAGGGTGGAGTTGGAGGGTGGAGTTGGAGGGTGGAGATGGAGGGTGGAGTTGGAGGGTGGAGTTGGAGGTTGGAGTTGGAGGGTAGAGTTGGAGTTGGAGGGTGGTGTCGGAGGTGGAGTTGGTGTTGGAGGGTGGAGTTGGAGGTTGGAGTTGGAGTTGGAGTTGGAGGGTGGGGTTGGAGGGTGGAGGGTGGAGGGTGGAGTTGGAGGGTGGAGTTGGAGGGTGGAGTGGAGGGTGGAGTTGAAGTTGGAGGGTGGAGTTGGAGTTGGAGGGTGGAGTTGGAGTTGGAGGGTGGAGTTGGAGTTGGAGGGTGGAGTTGGAGGGTGGAGTTGGAGGTTGGAGTTGGAGATTGGAGTTGGAGGGTGGAGTCAGAGGTGGAGTTGGTGTTGGAGGGTGGAGTTGGAGGTTGGAGTTGGAGTTGGAGTGTGGAGTTGGAGGGTGGAGTTGGAGTGTGGAGTTGGAGCTGGAGGGTGGAGTTGGAGTTGGAGGGTGGAGTTGGAGTTGGAGTGTGGAGGGTGGAGTTGGAGGGTGGAGTTGGAGGGTGGAGTTGGAATTGGAGTTGGAGGGTGGAGTTGGAGGGTGGAGTTGGAGGGTGGAGTTAGATTTGGAGTTGGAGGGTGGAGTTGGAGTTGGAGGGTGGAGTTGGAGGGTGGAGTTGTGGGGTGGAGTTGGAGGGTGGAGGGTGGAGTTGGAGTTGGAGGGTGAGTTGGAAGTTGGAGTTGGAGGGTGGAGTTGGAGGGTGGAGTTGGAGGTGGAGGGTGGAGTTGAAGGGTGGAGTTGGAGGGTGGAGTTGGAAGGTGGAATTGGAGGGTGGAGTTAGAGTTGGAGGGTGGAGTTGGAGGGTGGAGTTGGAGGGTGGAGTTGGAGGGTGGAGTTGGAGGATGGAGTTGGAGGGTGGAGTTGGAGGGTGGAGTTAGAGGGTGGTGTTGGAGTTGGAGTTGAAGGGTGGAGATGGAGTTGGAGGGTGGAGTTGAAGGGTGGCATTGGAGTTGGAGTTGGAGGGTGGAGTTGGAGTTGAAGGGTGGAGTAGGAGGGTGGAGTTGGAGTTGGAGGGTGGAGTTGGAGGGAGGAGATGGAGTTGGAGTTGGAGGGTGGAGTTGGAGTTGGAGGGTGGAGGGTGGAGTTGGAGGGTGGAGTTGGAGGGTGGAGATGGAGTTGGAGGGTGGAGTTGGAATTGGAGTTGGAGGGTGGAGTTGGAGGGTGGAGTTAGATTTGGAGTTGGAGGGTGGAGTTGGAGTTGGAGGGTGGAGTTGGAGGGTGGAGTTGTAGGGTGGAGTTGGAGGGTGGGGGTTGGAGGGTGGAGTTGGAGGGTGGAGTTGGAGGGTGAAGTTGGAGGGTGGAGTTGGAGTTGGAGGTGGAGTTGGAGGGTTGGAGTCAGAGGTGGAGTTGGAGTTGGAGAATGGAGTTGGAGGGTAGAGTTGGAGGGAGGAGTTGGAGTTTGAGGATGGAGTTGGAGTTGGAGGGTGGAGTTGGAGTTGGAGGGTGGAGTTGGAGGGTGGAGTTGGAGGGTGGAGTTGGAGTTGAAGGGTGGAGTTGGAGTTGGAGGGTGGAGTTGAAGGGTGGAGTTGGAGGGTGGAGGGTGGAGTTGGAGTTGGAGGGTGGAGGGTGGAGTTGGAGTTGGAGGGTGGAGTTGGAGGGTGGAGTCGGAGTTCGAGGGTGGAGTTGGAGTTGAAGGGTGAAGTTGGAGGGTGGAGGGTGGAGTTGGAGGGTGGAGTTGGAAGTTGGAGCTGGAGCTGGAGTTGGAGTTGGAGGGTGGAGTTGGAGGGTGGAGTTGGAGTTGGAGGGTGGAGTTGGAGTGTGGAGGGTGGAGTTGGAGGGTGGAGTTGAAAGGTGGAGTTGGAGGGTGGAGTTGGAGAGTAGAGTTGGAGGGTGGAGTTTGAGGGCGGAGTTGGAGTTGGAGGGTAGAGTTGGAGGGAGGAGTTGGAGGGTGGAGTTGGAGTTGGAGGGTGGAGTTGGAGGGTGGAGTTGGAGTTGAAGGGTGGAGTTGGAGGGTGGAGTTGGAGTTGGAGGGTGGAGTCAGAGGTGGAGTTGGAGTTGGAAGGTGGAGTAGGAGGGTGGGGTTGGAGGGTGGGGTTGGAGGGTGGCGTTGGAGTTGGAGGGTGGAGTTGGAGTTGGAGGGTGGAGTTGGAGGGTAGAGTTGGAGATTGGAGTTGGAGGGTGGAGTTGGAGGGTGGAGTTGGAGTTGGAGGGTGGAGGGTGGAGTTGGAGGGTGGAGGGTGGAGTTGGAGTTGGAGGGTGGAGTTGGAGGGTGGAGTTGGAGGGTGGAGTTGGAGTTGAAGGGTGGAGTTGGAGTTGGAGGGTGGAGTTGAAGGGTGGAGTTGGAGGGTGGAGGGTGGAGTTGGAGTTGGAGGGTGGAGGGTGGAGTTGGAGTTGGAGGGTGGAGTTGGAGGGTGGAGTCGGAGTTCGAGGGTGGAGTTGGAGTTGGAGGGTGAAGTTGGAGGGTGGAGGGTGGAGTTGGAGGGTGGAGTTGGAAGTTGGAGCTGGAGCTGGAGTTGGAGTTGGAGGGTGGAGTTGGAGGGTGGAGTTGGAGTTGGAGGGTGGAGTTGGAGTGTGGAGGGTGGAGTTGGAGGGTGGAGTTGAAAGGTGGAGTTGGAGGGTGGAGTTGGAGAGTAGAGTTGGAGGGTGGAGTTTGAGGGCGGAGTTGGAGTTGGAGGGTGGAGTTGGAGGGAGGAGTTGGAGGGTGGAGTTGGAGTTGGAGGGTGGAGTTGGAGGGTGGAGTTGGAGTTGAAGGGTGGAGTTGGAGGGTGGAGTTGGAGGGTGGAGTTGGAGGGTGGAGGTGGATTGTGCAGTTGGAGGTTGGAGTTGGAGGGTGGAGTTGGAGTTGGAGGGTGGAGTTGGAGGGTGGAGTCCGAGGTGGAGTTGGAGTTGGAGGGTGGAGTTGGAGTTGGAGGGTGGAGTTGGAGGGTGGAGTTGGAGTTGGAGTTGGAGGTTGGAGTTGGAGGATGGAGTTGGAGTTGGAGGGTGGAGTTGGAGTTGGAGGGTGGAGTTGGAGTTGGAGTTGGAGGTTGGAGTTGGAGGGTGGAGTTGGAGTTGGAGTTGGAGGGTGGAGTTGGAGTTGGAGGGTGAAGTTGGAGGGTGGAGTTAGATGGTGGAGTTGGAGGGTGGAGTTGGAGGGTGGAGTTGAAGTTGGAGGGTGGAGTTGGAGTTGGCGGGGGAGTTGGAGGGTGGAGTTGGAGGGTGATGTTGAAGTTGGAGGGTGGAGTTGAAGGGTGGTGTTGGAGGGTGGAGGGTGGAGTTGGAGGGTGGAGTTGGAGTGTGGAGTTTGAGCTGGAAGGTGGAGTTGGAGTTGGAGGGTGGAGTTGGAGGGTGGAGTTGGAGGGTGGAGATGGAGGGTGGAGTTGGAGGGTGGAGTTGGAGGTTGGAGTTGGAGGGTAGAGTTGGAGTTGGAGGGTGGTGTCGGAGGTGGAGTTGGTGTTGGAGGGTGGAGTTGGAGGTTGGAGTTGGAGTTGGAGTTGGAGGGTGGGGTTGGAGGGTGGAGGGTGGAGGGTGGAGTTGGAGGGTGGAGTTGGAGGGTGGAGTGGAGGGTGGAGTTGAAGTTGGAGGGTGGAGTTGGAGTTGGAGGGTGGAGTTGGAGTTGGAGGGTGGAGTTGGAGTTGGAGGGTGGAGTTGGAGGGTGGAGTTGGAGGTTGGAGTTGGAGATTGGAGTTGGAGGGTGGAGTCAGAGGTGGAGTTGGTGTTGGAGGGTGGAGTTGGAGGTTGGAGTTGGAGTTGGAGTGTGGAGTTGGAGGGTGGAGTTGGAGTGGTGTGGAGTTGGAGCTGGAGGGTGGAGTTGGAGTTGGAGGGTGGAGTTGGAGTTGGAGTGTGGAGGGTGGAGTTGGAGGGTGGAGTTGGAGGGTGGAGTTGGAATTGGAGTTGGAGGGTGGAGTTGGAGGGTGGAGTTGGAGGGTGGAGTTAGATTTGGAGTTGGAGGGTGGAGTTGGAGTTGGAGGGTGGAGTTGGAGGGTGGAGTTGTGGGGTGGAGTTGGAGGGTGGAGGGTGGAGTTGGAGTTGGAGGGTGGAGTTGGAAGTTGGAGTTGGAGGGTGGAGTTGGAGGGTGGAGTTGGAGGTGGAGGGTGGAGTTGAAGGGTGGAGTTGGAGGGTGGAGTTGGAAGGTGGAATTGGAGGGTGGAGTTAGAGTTGGAGGGTGGAGTTGGAGGGTGGAGTTGGAGGGTGGAGTTGGAGGGTGGAGTTGGAGGATGGAGTTGGAGGGTGGAGTTGGAGGGTGGAGTTAGAGGGTGGTGTTGGAGTTGGAGTTGAAGGGTGGAGATGGAGTTGGAGGGTGGAGTTGAAGGGTGGCATTGGAGTTGGAGTTGGAGGGTGGAGTTGGAGTTGAAGGGTGGAGTAGGAGGGTGGAGTTGGAGTTGGAGGGTGGAGTTGGAGGGAGGAGATGGAGTTGGAGTTGGAGGGTGGAGTTGGAGTTGGAGGGTGGAGGGTGGAGTTGGAGGGTGGAGTTGGAGGGTGGAGATGGAGTTGGAGGGTGGAGTTGGAATTGGAGTTGGAGGGTGGAGTTGGAGGGTGGAGTTAGATTTGGAGTTGGAGGGTGGAGTTGGAGTTGGAGGGTGGAGTTGGAGGGTGGAGTTGTAGGGTGGAGTTGGAGGGTGGGGTTGGAGGGTGGAGTTGGAGGGTGGAGTTGGAGGGTGAAGTTGGAGGGTGGAGTTGGAGTTGGAGGTGGAGTTGGAGGGTTGGAGTCAGAGGTGGAGTTGGAGTTGGAGAATGGAGTTGGAGGGTAGAGTTGGAGGGAGGAGTTGGAGTTTGAGGATGGAGTTGGAGTTGGAGGGTGGAGTTGGAGTTGGAGGGTGGAGTTGGAGGGTGGAGTTGGAGGGTGGAGTTGGAGTTGAAGGGTGGAGTTGGAGTTGGAGGGTGGAGTTGAAGGGTGGAGTTGGAGGGTGGAGGGTGGAGTTGGAGTTGGAGGGTGGAGGGTGGAGTTGGAGTTGGAGGGTGGAGTTGGAGGGTGGAGTCGGAGTTCGAGGGTGGAGTTGGAGTTGAAGGGTGAAGTTGGAGGGTGGAGGGTGGAGTTGGAGGGTGGAGTTGGAAGTTGGAGCTGGAGCTGGAGTTGGAGTTGGAGGGGTGGAGTTGGAGGGTGGAGTTGGAGTTGGAGGGTGGAGTTGGAGTGTGGAGGGTGGAGTTGGAGGGTGGAGTTGAAAGGTGGAGTTGGAGGGTGGAGTTGGAGAGTAGAGTTGGAGGGTGGAGTTTGAGGGCGGAGTTGGAGTTGGAGGGTAGAGTTGGAGGGAGGAGTTGGAGGGTGGAGTTGGAGTTGGAGGGTGGAGTTGGAGGGTGGAGTTGGAGTTGAAGGGTGGAGTTGGAGGGTGGAGTTGGAGTTGGAGGGTGGAGTCAGAGGTGGAGTTGGAGTTGGAAGGTGGAGTAGGAGGGTGGGGTTGGAGGTGGGGTTGGAGGGTGGCGTTGGAGTTGGAGGGTGGAGTTGGAGTTGGAGGGTGGAGTTGGAGGGTAGAGTTGGAGATTGGAGTTGGAGGGTGGAGTTGGAGTTGGAGGGTGGAGGGTGGAGTTGGAGGGTGGAGGGTGGAGTTGGAGTTGGAGGGTGGAGTTGGAGGGTGGAGTTGGAGGGTGGAGTTGGAGTTGAAGGGTGGAGTTGGAGTTGGAGGGTGGAGTTGAAGGGTGGAGTTGGAGGGTGGAGGGTGGAGTTGGAGTTGGAGGGTGGAGGGTGGAGTTGGAGTTGGAGGGTGGAGTTGGAGGGTGGAGTCGGAGTTCGAGGGTGGAGTTGGAGTTGGAGGGTGAAGTTGGAGGGTGGAGGGTGGAGGTTGGAGGGTGGAGTTGGAAGTTGGAGCTGGAGCTGGAGTTGGAGTTGGAGGGTGGAGTTGGAGGGTGGAGTTGGAGTTGGAGGGTGGAGTTGGAGTGTGGAGGGTGGAGTTGGAGGGTGGAGTTGAAAGGTGGAGTTGGAGGGTGGAGTTGGAGAGTAGAGTTGGAGGGTGGAGTTTGAGGGCGGAGTTGGAGTTGGAGGGTGGAGTTGGAGGGAGGAGTTGGAGGGTGGAGTTGGAGTTGGAGGGTGGAGTTGGAGGGTGGAGTTGGAGTTGAAGGGTGGAGTTGGAGGGTGGAGTTGGAGTTGGAGGGTGGAGTCAGAGGTGGAGTTGGAGTTGGAAGGTGGAGTAGGAGGGTGGGGTTGGAGGGTGGGGTTGGAGGGTGGCGTTGGAGTTGGAGGGTGGAGTTGGAGTTGGAGGGTGGAGTTGGAGGGTAGAGTTGGAGATTGGAGTTGGAGGGTGGAGTTGGAGGGTGGAGTTGGAGTTGGAGGGTGGAGGGTGGAGTTGGAGGGTGGAGGGTGGAGTTGGAGGGTGGAGTTGGAGTGTGGGGTTGGAGTTGGAGGGTGGAGTTGGAGTTGCAGTTGGAGGGTGGATTCGGAGGGTGGAGTTGGAGGGTGGAGTTAGAGTTGGAGTTGGAGGATGGAGTTGGAGTTGCAGGGTGGAGGGTGGAGTTGGAGGGTTAGAGTTGGAGGGTGGAGTTGGAGGGTGGAGTTGGAGTTGGAGGGTGGAGTTGGGGGTGGAGTTGGCGGGTGGAGTTGGAGTTGGAGGGTGGAGTTGGAGTGTGGAGTTGGAGGGTGGAGTTGGAGGGTGGAGTTGGAGGGTGGAGGGTGGAGTTGGAGGGTGGAGTTGAGTTGGAGGGTGGAGTTGGAGTTGGAGTTTGAGGGTGGAGTTGGAGTTGGAGGGTGGAGTTGGATGGTTGAGTTGGAGGGTGGAGTTGGAGTTGGAGGGTGGAGTTGGAGTTGGAGAGTGGAGTTGGAGTTGGAGGGTGGCGTTGGAGGGTGGAGGGTGGAGGATGGAGTTGGAGGGTGGAGTTGGAGGGTGGAGTGGAGGGTGGAGTTGAAGTTGGAGGGTGGAGTTGGAGTTGGAGGGTGGAGTTGGAGGGTGGAGTTGGAGGGTGGAGTTGGAGTTGGAGGGTGGAGTTGGAGGGTGGAAATGGAGGTTGGAGTTGGAGATTGGAGTTGGAGGGTGGAGTCAGAGGTGGAGTTGGTGTTGGAGGGTGGAGTTGGAGGTTGGAGTTGGAGTTGGAGGGTGGAGTTGGAGGGTGGAGTTGGAGTGTGGAGTTGGAGCTGGAGGGTGGAGTTGGAGTTGGAGGGTGGAGTTGGAGGGTGGAGTTGGAGGTTGGAGTTGGAGGTTGGAGTTGGAGGGTAGAGTTGGAGTTGGAGGGTGGTGTCGGAGGTGGAGTTGGTGTTGGAGGGTGGAGTTGGAGGTTGGAGTTGGAGTTGGAGTTGGAGGGTGGAGTTGGAGGGTGAAGTTGAAGTGTGAGGGTGGAGTTGGAGGGTGGAGTTGGAGGGTGGAGGGTGTAGTTGGAGGGTGGAGTTGTAGGGTGGAGGGTGGAGTTGGAGGGTGGAGTTGGAGTTCGAGTTGGAGGTTGGAGTTTTAGGTGGAGATGGAGGGTGGAGTTGGGGGGTGGAGTTGGAGTTGGAGGGTGGAGTTGGAGGGTGGAGTTGGAGGCTGGAGTTGGAGGGTGGAGTTGGAGGGTGGAGGTGGATTGTGCAGTTGGAGGTTGGAGTTGGAGGGTGGAGTTGGAGTTGGAGGGTGGAGTTGGAGGGTGGAGTCCGAGGTGGAGTTGGAGTTGGAGGGTGGAGTTGGAGTTGGAGGGTGGAGTTGGAGGGTGGAGTTGGAGTTGGAGTTGGAGGTTGGAGTTGGAGGATGGAGTTGGAGTTGGAGGGTGGAGTTGGAGTTGGAGGGTGGAGTTGGAGTTGGAGTTGGAGGTTGGAGTTGGAGGGTGGAGTTGGAGTTGGAGTTGGAGGGTGGAGTTGGAGTTGGAGGGTGAAGTTGGAGGGTGGAGTTAGATGGTGGAGTTGGAGGGTGGAGTTGGAGGGTGGAGTTGAAGTTGGAGGGTGGAGTTGGAGTTGGCGGGGGAGTTGGAGGGTGGAGTTGGAGGGTGATGTTGAAGTTGGAGGGTGGAGTTGAAGGGTGGTGTTGGAGGGTGGAGGGTGGAGTTGGAGGGTGGAGTTGGAGTGTGGAGTTTGAGCTGGAAGGTGGAGTTGGAGTTGGAGGGTGGAGTTGGAGGGTGGAGTTGGAGGGTGGAGATGGAGGGTGGAGTTGGAGGGTGGAGTTGGAGGTTGGAGTTGGAGGGTAGAGTTGGAGTTGGAGGGTGGTGTCGGAGGTGGAGTTGGTGTTGGAGGGTGGAGTTGGAGGTTGGAGTTGGAGTTGGAGGGTGGGGTTGGAGGGTGGAGGGTGGAGGGTGGAGTTGGAGGGTGGAGTTGGAGGGTGGAGTGGAGGGTGGAGTTGAAGTTGGAGGGTGGAGTTGGAGTTGGAGGGTGGAGTTGGAGTTGGAGGGTGGAGTTGGAGTTGGAGGGTGGAGTTGGAGGGTGGAGTTGGAGGTTGGAGTTGGAGATTGGAGTTGGAGGGTGGAGTCAGAGGTGGAGTTGGTGTTGGAGGGTGGAGTTGGAGGTTGGAGTTGGAGTTGGAGTGTGGAGTTGGAGGGTGGAGTTGGAGTGTGGAGTTGGAGCTGGAGGGTGGAGTTGGAGTTGGAGGGTGGAGTTGGAGGGTGGAGTTGGAGGTTGGAGTTGGAGGTTGGAGTTGGAGGGTAGAGTTGGAGTTGGAGGGTGGTGTCGGAGGTGGAGTTGGTGTTGGAGGGTGGAGTTGGAGGTTGGAGTTGGAGTTGGAGGGTGGAGTTGGAGGGTGAAGTTGAAGTGTGAGGGTGGAGTTGGAGGGTGGAGTTGGAGGGTGGAGGGTGTAGTTGGAGGGTGGAGTTGTAGGGTGGAGGGTGGAGTTGGAGGGTGGAGTTGGAGTTCGAGTTGGAGGTTGGAGTTTTAGGTGGAGATGGAGGGTGGAGTTGGGGGGTGGAGTTGGAGTTGGAGGGTGGAGTTGGAGGGTGGAGTTGGAGGCTGGAGTTGGAGGGTGGAGTTGGAGGGTGGAGGTGGATTGTGCAGTTGGAGGTTGGAGTTGGAGGGTGGAGTTGGAGGGTGGAGTTGGAGGGTGGAGTCCGAGGTGGAGTTGGAGTTGGAGGGTGGAGTTGGAGTTGGAGGGTGGAGTTGGAGGGTGGAGTTGGAGTTGGAGTTGGAGGTTGGAGTTGGAGGATGGAGTTGGAGTTGGAGGGTGGAGTTGGAGTTGGAGGGTGGAGTTGGAGTTGGAGTTGGAGGTTGGAGTTGGACGGTGGAGTTGGAGTTGGAGTTGGAGGGTGGAGTTGGAGTTGGAGGGTGAAGTTGGAGGGTGGAGTTAGATGGTGGAGTTGGAGGGTGGAGTTGGAGGGTGGAGTTGAAGTTGGAGGGTGGAGTTGGAGTTGGAGGGGGAGTTGGAGGGTGGAGTTGGAGGGTGATGTTGAAGTTGGAGGGTGGTGTTGGAGGGTGGAGGGTGGAGTTGGAGGGTGGAGTTGGAGTGTGGAGTTGGAGCTGGAAGGTGGAGTTGGAGTTGGAGGGTGGAGTTGGAGGGTGGAGTTGGAGGGTGGAGTTGGAGGGTGGAGATGGAGGGTGGAGTTGGAGGGTGGAGTTGGAGGTTGGAGCTGGAGGGTAGAGTTGGAGTTGGAGGGTGGTGTCGGAGGTGGAGTTGGTGTTGGAGGGTGGAGTTGGAGGTTGGAGGGTGGAGTTGGAGGGTGGAGTTGGAGTTGGAGTTGGAGGGTGGAGTTGGAGGGAGGAGATGGAGTTGGAGTTGGAGGGTGGAGTTGGAGTTGGAGGGTGGAGGGTGGAGTTGGAGGGTGGAGTTGGAGGGTGGAGATGGAGTTGGAGGGTGGAGTTGGAATTGGAGTTGGAGGGTGGAGTTGGAGGGTGGAGTTAGATTTGGAGTTGGAGGGTGGAGTTGGAGTTGGAGGGTGGAGTTGGAGGGTGGAGTTGTAGGGTGGAGTTGGAGGGTGGGGTTGGAGGGTGGAGTTGGAGGGTGGAGTTGGAGGGTGAAGTTGGAGGGTGGAGTTGGAGTTGGAGGTGGAGTTGGAGGGTTGGAGTCAGAGGTGGAGTTGGAGTTGGAGGGTGGAGTTGGAGGGTAGAGTTGGAGGGTGGAGTTGGAGTTTGAGGATGGAGTTGGAGTTGGAGGGTGGAGTTGGAGTTGGAGGGTGGAGTTGGAGGGTGGAGTTGGAGGGTGGAGTTGGAGTTGAAGGGTGGAGTTGGAGTTGGAGGGTGGAGTTGAAGGGTGGAGTTGGAGGGTGGAGGGTGGAGGGTGGAGTTGGAGTTGGAGGGTGGAGGGTGGAGTTGGAGTTGGAGGGTGGAGTTGGAGGGTGGAGTCGGAGTTCGAGGGTGGAGTTGGAGTTGGAGGGTGAAGTTGGAGGGTGGAGGGTGGAGTTGGAGGGTGGAGTTGGAGTTGGAGGGTGGAGTTGGAGTTGGTGGGTGGAGTTGGAGGGTGGGGTTGGAGTGGAGTTCAAGGGTGGAGTTAGAGGGTGGAGTTGGTGGGTGGCGTTGGAGGGTGGAGTTGGAGGGTGGAGTTAGAAGTTGGTGTTGGAGTTTGAGGGTGGAGTTGGAGGGTGGAGTTGGAGGGTGGAGGTTGGAGTTGAAGGGTGGAGTTGGAGGGTGGAGTTGGAAGGTGAAATTGGAGGGTGGAGTTGGAGGGTAGAGTTGGAGTTGGAGGGTGGAGTTAGAGTTGGAGTGTGGAGTTGAAGTGTGGAGTTGGAGGGTGGAGTTGGAGGGTGGAGTTGGAGGGTGGAGTTGGAGGGTGAAGTTGGAGGTTGGAGTTTGAGGGTGGAGTTGGAGGGTGGAGTTGGAAGTTGGAGCTGGAGTTGGAGTTGGAGGGTGGAGTTGGAGGGTGAAGTTGGAGTTGGAGGGTGGAGTTGGAGGGTGGAGTTGGAGGGTAGAGTTGGAGAATAGAGTTGGAGGGTGGAGTTGGAGTTGGAGGGTGGAGTTGGAGTTGGAGGGTGGAGTTGGAGTTGGAGGGTGGAGTTGGAGGGTGGAGTTGGAGGGTGGAGTTGGAGGGTGGAGTTGGAGTAGGAGGTTGGAGTCGGAGGTGGAGTTGGAGTTGGAGAGTGGAGTTGGAGTTGGAGGGTGGAGTTGGAGGGTGGAGTTGGAGTTGGAGGGTGGAGATGGAGTTGGAGGGTGGAGTTGGAGGGTGGCGTTGAAGTTGGGGTTGGAGGGTGGAGTTGGAGTTGGAGGGTGGAGTTGGAGGGTGGAGTTGGAAGGTGGAGTTGGATGGTGGAGTTGGATATGGAGGGTGGAGTTCGAGTTGGAGGGTGGAGGGTGTAGCTGGAGGGAGGAGTTGGAGGGTGGAGTTGGAGGTTGGAGTTGGAATTGGAGTTGGAGGGTGGAGTTGGAGGGTGGAGTTAGATTTGGAGTTGGAGGGTGGAGTTGGAGGGTGGAGTTGTAGTGTGGAATTGGAGGGTGGAGGGTGGAGTTGGAGTTGGAGAGTGGAGTTGGAGGGTGGAGTTGGAAGTTGGAGTTGGAGTTGGAGTAGGAGGGTGGAGTTGGAGGGTGGAGTTGGAGTTGGAGGGTGGAGGGTGGAGTTGGAGGGTGGAGTTGGAGGGTGGAGTTGGAAGGTGGAATTGGAGGGTGGAATTGGAGGGTGGAGTTGGAGGGTGGAGTTAGAGTTGGAGGGTGGAGTTGGAGGGTGGAGTTGGAGGGTGGAGTTGGAGGGTGGAGTTGGAGGTTGGAGTTGGAGGGTGGAGTTGGAAGTTGGAGCTGGAGCTGGAGTTGGAGTTGGAGGGTGGAGTTGGAGGGTGGAGTTGGAGGGTGGAGTTGGAGGGTGGAGGGTGGAGTTGGAGGGTGGAGTTGAAAGGTGGAGTTGGAGGGTGGAGTTGGAGAGTAGAGTTGGAGGGTGGAGTTTGAGGGCGGAGTTGGAGTTGGAGGGTGGAGTTGGAGTTGGAGGGTGGAGTTGGAGGGTGGAGTTGGAGTTGGAGGGTGGAGTTGGAGGGTGGAGTTGGAGTTGGAGGGTGGAGTTGGAGGGTGGAGTTGGAGTTGGAGGGTGGAGTCAGAGGTGGAGTTGGAGTTGGAAGGTGGAGTTGGAGGGTGGGGTTGGAGGGTGGAGTTGGAGTTGGAGGGTGGAGTTGGAGTGTGGAGTTGGAGTTGGAGGGGGGACTTGGAGGGTGGAGATGGAGTTGGAGGGTGGAGTTGGAGGGTTGAGTTGGAGGGTGGAGTTGGAGGGTGGCGTTGGAGTTGGAGGGTGGAGTTGGAGTTGGAGGGTGGAGTTGGAGGGTAGAGTTGGAGATTGGAGTTGGAGGGTGGAGTTGGAGTTGGAGTTGGAGGGTGGAGGGTGGAGTTGGAGGGTGGAGTTGGAGGGTGGAGTTGGAGTGTGGGGTTGGAGTTGGAGGGTGGAGTTGGAGTTGCAGTTGGAGGGTGGATTCGGAGGGTGGAGTTGGAGTGTGGAGTTGGAGTGTGGAGTTGGAGTGTGGAGTTGGAGGGTGGAGTTGGAGTTTGGAGTTGGAGGGTGGAGTTGGGGGGTGGAGTTGGAAGTTGGAGCTGGAGTTGAAGTTGGAGGGTGGAGTTGGAGGGTGGAGTTGGAGGGTGGAGGGTGGGGTTGGAGGGTGGAGTTGGAGGGTGGAGTTGAAAGGTGGAGTTGGAGGGTGGAGTTGGAGAATAGAGTTGGAGGGCGGAGTTGGAGGATGGAGTTGGAGTTGGAGGGTGGAGTTGGAGGGTGGAGTTGGAGGTTGGAGTTGGAGGGTGGAGTTGGAGGGTGGAGTTGGAGTTGGACGGTGGAGTTGGAGTAGGAGGGTAGAGTCTGAGGTGGAGTTGGAGTTGGAGGGTGGAGTTGGAGGATGGAGTTGGAGTTGGAGGGTGGAGTTGGAGTTGGAGGGTGGAGTTGGAGGGTGGAGTTGGAGGGTGGAGTTGGAGGGTGGAGTTAGAGGGTGGAGTTGGAGTTGGAGTTGGAGGGTGGAGATGGAGTTGGAGGGTGGAGTTGAAGGGTGGCATTGGAGTTGGAGTTGGAGTTGGAGGGTGGAGTTGGAGGGTGGAGTTGGAGGGTGGAGTTGGAGTTGGAGGGTGGAGTTGGAGGGTGGAGTTGGAGTTGGAGGGTGGAGTTGGAGTTGGAGGGTGGAAGTTGGAGGGTGGAGTTGGAGTTGGAGGGTGGAGTTGGAATTGGAGTTGGAGGGTGGAGTTGAAGTTGGAGGGTGGAGTTGGAGGGTGGAGTTGTAGGGTGGAGTTGAAGGGTGGAGTTATAGGGTGGAGTTGGAGGGTGGAGTTGGAGGGTGGAGTTGAAGTTGGAGGGTGGAGTTGGAGGGTGGAGTTGGAAGTTGGAGTTGGAGTTGGAGTTGGAGTTGGAGGGTGGAGTTGGAGGGTGGAGTTGGAGTTGGAGGGTGGAGTTGGAGGGTGGAGTTGGAGGGTGGAGTTGGAGTTGGAGGGTGGAGTGGGAGGGTGGAGGGTGGAGTTGGAGTTGGAGGGTGGAGTTGGAGGGTGGAGTTGAAGGGTGCAGTTGGAGGGTGCAGTTGGAGGGTGGAGTTGGAGGGTGGAGTTGGAGTTGGAGGGTGGAGTTGGAGGGTGGAGTTGGAGGGTGGAGTTGGAGTTGGAGGGTGGAGTTGGAGGGTGGAGTTGGAGGGTGGAGTTGGAGTTGGAGGGTGGAGTTGGAGTTGGAGGGTGGAGGGTGGAGTTGGAGGGTGGAGTTGGAGGATGGAGTTGGAATTGGAGTTGGAGGGTGGAGTTGGAGGGTGGAGTTGGAGGGTGGAGTTAGATTTGGAGTTGGAGGGTGGAGTTGGAGTTGGAGGGTGGAGTTGGAGGGTGGAGTTGTGGGGTGGAGTTGGAGGGTGGAGGGTGGAGTTGGAGTTGGAGGGTGGAGTTGGAAGTTGGAGTTGGAGTTGGAGGGTGGAGTTGGAGGGTGGAGTTGGAGGTGAAGGGTGGAGTTGAAGGGTGGAGTTGGAGGGTGGAGTTGGAAGGTGGAATTGGAGGGTGGAGTTGGAGGGTGGAGTTAGAGTTGGAGGGTGGAGTTGGAGGGTGGAGTTGGAGGGTGGAGTTGGAGGGTGGAGTTGGAGGGTGGAGTTGGAGGATGGAGTTGGAGGGTGGAGTTGGAGGGTGGAGTTAGAGGGTGGAGTTGGAGTTGGAGTTGAAGGGTGGAGATGGAGTTGGAGGGTGGAGTTGAAGGGTGGCATTGGAGTTGGAGTTGGAGGGTGGAGTTGGAGTTGGAGGGTGGAGTTGGAGGGTGGAGTTGGAGTTGGAGGGTGGAGTTGGAGGGAGGAGATGGAGTTGGAGTTGGAGGTTGGAGTTGAAAGGTGGAGGGTGGAGTTGGAGGGTGGAGTTGGAGGTGGAGATGGAGTTGGAGGGTGGAGTTGGAATTGGAGTTAGATTTGGAGTTGGAGGGTGGAGTTGGAGTTGGAGGGTGGAGTTGGAGGGTGGAGTTGTAGGGTGGAGTTGGAGGGTGGAGGGTGGAGTTGGAGGGTGGAGTTGGAGTTGGAGGGTGGAGTTGGAGGGTGGAGTTGAAAGTTGGAGTTGGAGTTGGAGGGTGGAGTTGGAGTTGGAGGGTGGAGTTGGAGGGTGGAGGGTGGAGTTGGAAGGTGGAATTTGAGGGTGGAGTTGGAGATTGGAGTTGGAGTCTGAGGGTGGAGTTAGAGTTGGAGGGTGGAGTTGGAGGGTGGAGTTGGAGGGTGGAGTTGGAGGGTGGAGTTGGAGGGTGGAATTGGAGTTGGAGGGTGGAGTTGGAGTTGGAGGGTGGAGTTGGAGGGTGGAGGTTGGAGTTGGAGTTGGAGGGTGGAGTTGGAGGGTGGAGGGTGGAGTTGGAGGGTGGAGTTGGAGGGTGGAGTTGGAGTTGGAGGGTGGAGTTGGAGGGTGGAGTTGGAGGGTGGAGTTAGAAGTTGGAGTTGGAGGGTGGAGTTGGATTAGGAGGGTGGAGTTGGAGGGTGGAGTTGGAGGGTGGAGGGTGGGAGTTGGAGTTGGAGGGTAGAGTTGGAGGGTGGAGTTGGAGTTGGAGGGAGGAGTTGGAGAGTGGAGTTGGATTTGGAGGGTGGAGTTGGAGGGTGGAGTTGGCGTTGGAGTTGGAGGGTGGAGTTGGAGTTGGAGGGTGCAGTTGGAGGGGTGCAGTTGGAGGGTGGAGTTGGAGGGTGGAGTTGGAGTTGGAGGGTGGAGTTGGAGGGTGGAGTTGGAGGGTGGAGTTGGAGTTGGAGTTGGAGGGTGGAGTTGGAGGTGGTGGAGTTGGAGTTGGAGGGTGGAGTTGGGAGTTGGAGGGTGGAGGGTGGAGTTGGAGGTGGAGTTGGAGGGTGGAGTTGGAATTGGAGTTGGAGGGTGGAGTTGGAGGGTGGAGTTGGAGGGTGGAGTTAGATTTGGAGTTGGAGGGTGGAGTTGGAGTTGGAGGGTGGAGTTGGAGGGTGGAGTTGGAGGGTGGAGAGTGGAGTTGGAGTTGGAGGTAGAGTTGGAAGTTGGAGTTGGAGTTGGAGGGTGGAGTTGGAGGGTGGAGTTGGAGGTGGAGGGTGGAGTTGAAGGGTGGAGTTGGAGGGTGGAGTTGGATAGTGGAATTGGAGGGTGGAGTTGGAGGGTGGAGTTAGAGTTGGAGGGTGGAGTTGGAGGGTGGAGTTGGAGGGTGGAGTTGGAGGATGGAGTTGGAGGGTGGAGTTGGAGGGTGGAGTTAGAGGGTGGAGTTGGAGTTGGAGTTGAAGGGTGGAGATGGAGTTGGAGGGTAGAGTTGAAGGGTGGCATTGGAGTTGGAGTTGGAGGGTGGAGTTGGAGTTGGAGGGTGGAGTTGGAGGGTGGAGTTGGAGTTGGAGGGTGGAGTTGGAGGGAGGAGATGGAGTTGGAGTTGGAGGGTGGAGTTGGAGTTGGAGGGTGGAGGGTGGAGTTGGAGGGTGGAGTTGGAGGGTGGAGATGGAGTTGGAGGGTGGAGTTGGAATTGGAGTTAGATTTGGAGTTGGAGGGTGGAGTTGGAGTTGGAGGGTGGAGTTGGAGGGTGGAGTTGTAGGGTGGAGTTGGAGGGTGGAGGGTGGAGTTAGAGGGTGGAGTTGGAGTTGGAGGGTGGAGTTGGAGGGTGGAGTTGAAAGTTTGGAGTTGGAGTTGGAGGGTGGAGTTGGAGTTGGAGGGTGGAGTTGGAGGGTGGAGGGTGGAGTTGGAGGGTGGAGTTGGAAGGTGAAATTTGAGGGTGGAGTTGGAGATTGGAGTTGGAGTTGGAGGGTGGAGTTAGAGTTGGAGGGTGGAGTTGGAGGGTGGAGTTGGAGGGTGGAGTTGGAGGGTGGAATTGGAGGTTGGAGTTGGAGGGTGGAGTTGGAAGTTGGAGCTGGAGTTGGAGTTGGAGGGTGGAGTTGGAGTTGGAGGGTGGAGTTGGAGTTGAGGGTGGAGTTGGAGGGTGGAGGTTGGAGTTGGAGTTGGAGGGTGGAGTTGGAGGGTAGAGGGTGGAGTTGGAGGGTGGAGTTGGAGGGTGGAGTTGGAGTTGGAGGGTGGGAGTTGGAGGGTGGAGTTGGAGGGTGGAGTTGGAGTTGGAGGGTGGAGTTAGAAGTTGGAGTTGGAGGGTGGAGTTGGAATAGGAGGGTGGAGTTGGAGGGTGGAGTTGGAGGGTGGAGGGTGGAGTTGGAGTTGTAGGGTAGAGTTGGAGGGTGGAGTTGGAGTTGGAGGGAGGAGTTGGAGAGTGGAGTTGGATTTGGAGGGTGGAGTTGGAGGTGGAGTTGGCGTTGGAGTTGGAGGGTGGAGTTGGAGTTGAAGGGTGGAGTTGGAGTTGGAGAAGGGAGTTGGAGGGTGGAGTTGGAGGGTGGAGTTGGAGGTTGGAGTTGCAGGGTGGAGTTGGAGGGTGGAGTTGGAGTTGGAGTTGGAGGGTGGAGTCGGAGGTGGAGTTGGAGTTGGAGGGTGGAGTTGGAGGGTGGAGTTGGAGGATGGAGTTGGAGGGTGGAGTTGGAGGGTGGAGTTGGAGGGTGAAGTTGGAGGGTGGAGTTGGAGAGTGGAGTTGGAGGGTGGAGTTGGAGTTGGAGGTGGAGTTGGAGGGTTGGAGTCAGAGGTGGAGTTGGAGTTGGAGGGTGAAGTTGGAGGGTAGAGTTGGAGGGTGGAGTTGGAGTTGGAGGGTGGAGGGTGGAGTTGAAGTTGGAGGGTGGAGTTGGAGGGTGGAGTTGGAGGGTGCAGTTGGAGGGTGCAGTTGGAGGGTGGAGTTGGAGGGTGGGGTTGGAGTTGGAGGGTGGAGTTGGAGGGTGGAGTTGGAGGGTGGAGTTGGAGTTGGAGGGTGGAGTTGGAGGGTGGAGTTGGAGGGTGGAGTTGGAGTTGGAGGGTGGAGTTGGAGTTGGAGTGTGGAGGGTGGAGTTGGAGGGTGGAGTTGGAGGGTGGAGTTGGAATTGGAGTTGGAGGGTGGAGTTGGAGGGTGGAGTTGGAGGGTGGAGTTAGATTTGGAGTTGGAGGGTGGAGTTGGAGTTGGAGGGTGGAGTTGGAGGGTGGAGTTGTGGGGTGGAGTTGGAGGGTGGAGGGTGGAGTTGGAGTTGGAGGGTGGAGTTGGAAGTTGGAGTTGGAGGGTGGAGTTGGAGGGTGGAGTTGGAGGTGGAGGGTGGAGTTGAAGGGTGGAGTTGGAGGGTGGAGTTGGAAG
This sequence comes from Lissotriton vulgaris, assembly GCF_964263255.1. Lineage (NCBI taxonomy): Eukaryota > Metazoa > Chordata > Amphibia > Caudata > Salamandridae > Lissotriton > Lissotriton vulgaris. The sequence continues at coordinate 143,500 of NW_028250026.1, forward strand.
GTGGAATTGGAGGGTGGAGTTAGAGTTGGAGGGTGGAGTTGGAGGGTGGAGTTGGAGGGTGGAGTTGGAGGGTGGAGTTGGAGGATGGAGTTGGAGGGTGGAGTTGGAGGGTGGAGTTAGAGGGTGGTGTTGGAGTTGGAGTTGAAGGGTGGAGATGGAGTTGGAGGGTGGAGTTGAAGGGTGGCATTGGAGTTGGAGTTGGAGGGTGGAGTTGGAGTTGAAGGGTGGAGTAGGAGGGTGGAGTTGGAGTTGGAGGGTGGAGTTGGAGGGAGGAGATGGAGTTGGAGTTGGAGGGTGGAGTTGGAGGGTGGAGGGTGGAGTTGGAGGGTGGAGTTGGAGGGTGGAGATTGAGTTGGAGGGTGGAGTTGGAATTGGAGTTGGAGGGTGGAGTTGGAGGGTGGAGTTAGATTTGGAGTTGGAGGGTGGAGTTGGAGTTGGAGGGTGGAGTTGGAGGGTGGAGTTGTAGGGTGGAGTTGGAGGGTGGGGTTGGAGGGTGGAGTTGGAGGGTGGAGTTGGAGGGTGAAGTTGGAGGGTGGAGTTGGAGTTGGAGGTGGAGTTGGAGGGTTGGAGTCAGAGGTGGAGTTGGAGTTGGAGAATGGAGTTGGAGGGTAGAGTTGGAGGGAGGAGTTGGAGTTTGAGGATGGAGTTGGAGTTGGAGGGTGGAGTTGGAGTTGGAGGGTGGAGTTGGAGGGTGGAGTTGGAGGGTGGAGTTGGAGTTGAAGGGTGGAGTTGGAGTTGGAGCGTGGAGTTGAAGGGTGGAGTTGGAGGGTGGAGGGTGGAGTTGGAGTTGGAGGGTGGAGGGTGGAGTTGGAGTTGGAGGGTGGAGTTGGAGGGTGGAGTCGGAGTTCGAGGGTGGAGTTGGAGTTGGAGGGTGAAGTTGGAGGGTGGAGTGTGGAGTTGGAGGGTGGAGTTGGAGTTGGAGGGTGGAGTTGGAGTTGGTGGGTGGAGTTGGAGGGTGGGGTTGGAGTGGAGTTCAAGAGTGGAGTTAGAGGGTGGAGTTGGTGGGTGGCGTTGGAGGGTGGAGTTGGAGGGTGGAGTTAGAAGTTGGTGTTGGAGTTTGAGGGTGGAGTTGGAGGGTGGAGTTGGAGTTGGAGGGTGGAGTTGGAGGGTGGAGTTGGAGGGTGGAAGTTGGAGTTGGAGGGTGGAGTTGGAGGGTGGAGTTGGAGGGTGGAGTTGGAGGGTGGAGTTGGAGTTGGAGGGTGGAGTTGGAGTTGGAGTGTGGAGGGTGGAGTTGGAGGGTGGAGTTGGAGGGTGGAGTTGGAATTGGAGTTGGAGGGTGGAGTTGGAGGGTGGAGTTGGAGGGTGGAGTTAGATTTGGAGTTGGAGGGTGGAGTTGGAGTTGGAGGGTGGAGTTGGAGGGTGGAGTTGTGGGGTGGAGTTGGAGGGTGGAGGGTGGAGTTGGAGTTGGAGGGTGGAGTTGGAAGTTGGAGTTGGAGGGTGGAGTTGGAGGGTGGAGTTGGAGGTGGAGGGTGGAGTTGAAGGGTGGAGTTGGAGGGTGGAGTTGGAAGGTGGAATTGGAGGGTGGAGTTAGAGTTGGAGGGTGGAGTTGGAGGGTGGAGTTGGAGGGTGGAGTTGGAGGGTGGAGTTGGAGGATGGAGTTGGAGGGTGGAGTTGGAGGGTGGAGTTAGAGGGTGGTGTTGGAGTTGGAGTTGAAGGGTGGAGATGGAGTTGGAGGGTGGAGTTGAAGGGTGGCATTGGAGTTGGAGTTGGAGGGTGGAGTTGGAGTTGAAGGGTGGAGTAGGAGGGTGGAGTTGGAGTTGGAGGGTGGAGTTGGAGGGAGGAGATGGAGTTGGAGTTGGAGGGTGGAGTTGGAGTTGGAGGGTGGAGGGTGGAGTTGGAGGGTGGAGTTGGAGGGTGGAGATGGAGTTGGAGGGTGGAGTTGGAATTGGAGTTGGAGGGTGGAGTTGGAGGGTGGAGTTAGATTTGGAGTTGGAGGGTGGAGTTGGAGTTGGAGGGTGGAGTTGGAGGGTGGAGTTGTAGGGTGGAGTTGGAGGGTGGGGTTGGAGGGTGGAGTTGGAGGGTGGAGTTGGAGGGTGAAGTTGGAGGGTGGAGTTGGAGTTGGAGGTGGAGTTGGAGGGTTGGAGTCAGAGGTGGAGTTGGAGTTGGAGAATGGAGTTGGAGGGTAGAGTTGGAGGGAGGAGTTGGAGTTTGAGGATGGAGTTGGAGTTGGAGGGTGGAGTTGGAGTTGGAGGGTGGAGTTGGAGGGTGGAGTTGGAGGGTGGAGTTGGAGTTGAAGGGTGGAGTTGGAGTTGGAGCGTGGAGTTGAAGGGTGGAGTTGGAGGGTGGAGGGTGGAGTTGGAGTTGGAGGGTGGAGGGTGGAGTTGGAGTTGGAGGGTGGAGTTGGAGGGTGGAGTCGGAGTTCGAGGGTGGAGTTGGAGTTGGAGGGTGAAGTTGGAGGCTGGAGGGTGGAGTTGGAGGGTGGAGTTGGAGTTGGAGGGTGGAGTTGGAGTTGGTGGGTGGAGTTGGAGGGTGGGGTTGGAGTGGAGTTCAAGAGTGGAGTTAGAGGGTGGAGTTGGTGGGTGGCGTTGGAGGGTGGAGTTGGAGGGTGGAGTTAGAAGTTGGTGTTGGAGTTTGAGGGTGGAGTTGGAGGGTGGAGTTGGAGTTGGAGGGTGGAGTTGGAGGGTGGAGTTGGAGGGTGGAGGTTGGAGTTGGAGGGTGGAGTTGGAGGGTGGAGTTGGAAGGTGAAATTGGAGGGTGGAGTTGGAGGGTAGAGTTGGAGTTGGAGGGTGGAGTTAGAGTTGGAGTGTGGAGTTGAAGTGTGGAGTTGGAGGGTGGAGTTGGAGGGTGGAGTTGGAGGGTGGAGTTGGAGGGTGAAGTTGGAGGTTGGAGTTTGAGGGTGGAGTTGGAGGGTGGAGTTGGAAGTTGGAGCTGGAGTTGGAGTTGGAGGGTGAAGTTGGAGTTGGAGGGTGGAGTTGGAGGGTGGAGTTGGAGGGTGGAGTTGGAGAATAGAGTTGGAGGGTGGAGTTGGAGTTGGAGGGTGGAGTTGGAGTTGGAGGGTGGAGTTGGAGTTGGAGGGTGGAGTTGGAGGGTGGAGTTGGAGGGTGGAGTTGGAGTAGGAGGTTGGAGTCGGAGGTGGAGTTGGAGTTGGAGAGTGGAGTTGGAGTTGGAGCGTGGAGTTGGAGGGTGGAGTTGGAGTTGGAGGGTGGAGATGGAGTTGGAGGGGTGGAGTTGGAGGGTGGCGTTGAAGTTGGGGTTGGAGGGTGGAGTTGGAGTTGGAGGGTGGAGTTGGAGGGTGGAGTTGGAAGGTGGAGTTGGATGGTGGAGTTGGATATGGAGGGTGGAGTTCGAGTTGGAGGGTGGAGGGTGTAGTTGGAGGGAGGAGTTGGAGGGTGGAGTTGGAGGTTGGAGTTGGAATTGGAGTTGGAGGGTGGAGTTGGAGGGTGGAGTTGGAGGGTGGAGTTAGATTTGGAGTTGGAGGGTGGAGTTGGAGGGTGGAGTTGTAGGGTGGAATTGGAGGGTGGAGGGTGGAGTTGGAGTTGGAGAGTGGAGTTGGAGGGTGGAGTTGGAAGTTGGAGTTGGAGTTGGAGTAGGAGGGTGGAGTTGGAGGGTGGAGTTGGAGTTGGAGGGTGGAGGGTGGAGTTGGAGGGTGGAGTTGGAGGGTGGAGTTGGAAGGTGGAATTGGAGGGTGGAATTGGAGGGTGGAGTTGGAGGGTGGAGTTAGAGTTGGAGGGTGGAGTTGGAGGGTGGAGTTGGAGGGTGGAGTTGGAGGTTGGAGTTGGAGGGTGGAGTTGGAAGTTGGAGCTGGAGCTGGAGTTGGAGTTGGAGGGTGGAGTTGGAGGGTGGAGTTGGAGTTGGAGGGTGGAGTTGGAGTGTGGAGGGTGGAGTTGGAGGGTGGAGTTGAAAGGTGGAGTTGGAGGGTGGAGTTGGAGAGTAGAGTTGGAGGGTGGAGTTTGAGGGCGGAGTTGGAGTTGGAGGGTGGAGTTGGAGGGAGGAGTTGGAGGGTGGAGTTGGAGTTGGAGGGTGGAGTTGGAGGGTGGAGTTGGAGTTGAAGGGTGGAGTTGGAGGGTGGAGTTGGAGTTGGAGGGTGGAGTCAGAGGTGGAGTTGGAGTTGGAAGGTGGAGTAGGAGGGTGGGGTTGGAGGGTGGGGTTGGAGAGGTGGCGTTGGAGTTGGAGGGTGGAGTTGGAGGGTGGAGTTGGAGTGTGGAGTTGGAGTTGGAGGGTGGACTTGGAGGGTGGAGATGGAGTTGGAGGGTGGAGTTGGAGGGTGGAGTTGGAGGGTGGAGTTGGAGGGTGGCGTTGGAGTTGGAGGGTGGAGTTGGAGTTGGAGGGTGGAGTTGGAGGGTAGAGTTGGAGATTGGAGTTGGAGGGTGGAGTTGGAGGGTGGAGTTGGAGTTGGAGGGTGGAGGGTGGAGTTGGAGGGTGGAGGGTGGAGTTGGAGGGTGGAGTTGGAGTGTGGGGTTGGAGTTGGAGGGTGGAGTTGGAGTTGCAGTTGGAGGGTGGATTCGGAGGGTGGAGTTGGAGGGTGGAGTTAGAGTTGGAGTTGGAGGATGGAGTTGGAGTTGCAGGGTGGAGGGTGGAGTTGGAGGGTTAGAGTTGGAGGGTGGAGTTGGAGGGTGGAGTTGGAGTTGGAGGGTGGAGTTGGGGGTGGAGTTGGCGGGTGGAGTTGGAGTTGGAGGGTGGAGTTGGAGTGTGGAGTTGGAGGGTGGAGTTGGAGGGTGGAGTTGGAGGGTGGAGGGTGGAGTTGGAGGGTGGAGTTGAGTTGGAGGGTGGAGTTGGAGTTGGAGTTTGAGGGTGGAGTTGGAGTTGGAGGGTGGAGTTGGATGGTTGAGTTGGAGGGTGGAGTTGGAGTTGGAGGGTGGAGTTGGAGTTGGAGAGTGGAGTTGGAGTTGGAGGGTGGCGTTGGAGGGTGGAGGGTGGAGGATGGAGTTGGAGGGTGGAGTTGGAGGGTGGAGTGGAGGGTGGAGTTGAAGTTGGAGGGTGGAGTTGGAGTTGGAGGGTGGAGTTGGAGGGTGGAGTTGGAGGGTGGAGTTGGAGTTGGAGGGTGGAGTTGGAGGGTGGAAATGGAGGTTGGAGTTGGAGATTGGAGTTGGAGGGTGGAGTCAGAGGTGGAGTTGGTGTTGGAGGGTGGAGTTGGAGGTTGGAGTTGGAGTTGGAGGGGTGGAGTTGGAGGGTGGAGTTGGAGTGTGGAGTTGGAGCTGGAGGGTGGAGTTGGAGTTGGAGGGTGGAGTTGGAGGGTGGAGTTGGAGGTTGGAGTTGGAGGTTGGAGTTGGAGGGTTAGAGTTGGAGTTGGAGGGTGGTGTCGGAGGTGGAGTTGGTGTTGGAGGGTGGAGTTGGAGGTTGGAGTTGGAGTTGGAGTTGGAGGGTGGAGTTGGAGGGTGAAGTTGAAGTGTGAGGGTGGAGTTGGAGGGTGGAGTTGGAGGGTGGAGGGTGTAGTTGGAGGGTGGAGTTGGAGGGGTGGAGGGTGGAGTTGGAGGGTGGAGTTGGAGTTCGAGTTGGAGGTTGGAGTTTTAGGTGGAGATGGAGGTGGAGTTGGGGGGTGGAGTTGGAGTTGGAGGGGTGGAGTTGGAGGGTGGAGTTGGAGGCTGGAGTTGGAGGGTGGAGTTGGAGGGTGGAGGTGGATTGTGCAGTTGGAGGTTGGAGTTGGAGGGTGGAGTTGGAGTTGGAGGGTGGAGTTGGAGGGTGGAGTCCGAGTGGAGTTGGAGTTGGAGGGTGGAGTTGGAGTTGGAGGGTGGAGTTGGAGGGTGGAGTTGGAGGGTGGAGTTGGAGTTGGAGTTGGAGGTTGGAGTTGGTGGATGGAGTTGGAGTTGGAGGGTGGAGTTGGAGTTGGAGGGTGGAGTTGGAGTTGGAGTTGGAGGTTGGAGTTGGAGGGTGGAGTTGGAGTTGGAGTTGGAGGGTGGAGTTGGAGTTGGAGGGTGAAGTTGGAGGGTGGAGTTAGATGGTGGAGTTGGAGGGTGGAGTTGGAGGGTGGAGTTGAAGTTGGAGGGTGGAGTTGGAGTTGGCGGGGGAGTTGGAGTTGGAGGGTGAAGTTGGAGGGTGGAGTTAGATGGTGGAGTTGGAGGGTGGAGTTGGAGGGTGATGTTCGAAGTTGGAGGGTGGAGTTGAAGGGTGGTGTTGGAGGGTGGAGGGTGGAGTTGGAGGGTGGAGTTGGAGTGTGGAGTTGGAGCTGGAAGGTGGAGTTGGAGTTGGAGGGTGGAGTTGGAGGGTGGAGTTGGAGGGTGGAGATGGAGTTGGAGTTGGAGGGTGGAGTTGGGAGTTGGGAGGGTGAAGTTGGAGGGTGGAGTTAGATGGTGGAGTTGGAGGGTGGAGTTGGAGGGTGATGTTGAAGTTGGAGGGTGGAGTTGAAGGGTGGTGTTGGAGGGTGGAGGGTGGAGTTGGAGGGTGGAGTTGGAGTGTGGAGTTGGAGCTGGAAGGTGGAGTTGGAGTTGGAGGTGGGTGGAGTTGGAGGGTGGAGTTGGAGGGGTGGAGATGGAGGGTGGAGTTGGAGGGTGGAGTTGGAGGTTGGAGTTGGAGGGTAGAGTTGGAGTTGGAGGGTGGTGTCGGAGGTGGAGTTGGTGTTGGAGGGTGGAGTTGGAGGGTTGGTGAGTTGGAGTTGGAGTTGGAGGGTGGGGTTGGAGGGTGGAGGGTGGAGTTGGAGGGTGGAGTTGGAGGGTGGAGTGGAGGGTGGAGTTGAAGTTGGAGGGTGGAGTTGGAGTTGGAGGGTGGAGTTGGAGGGTGGAGTTGGAGTTGGAGGGTGGAGTTGGAGGGTGGAGTTGGAGGTTGGAGTTGGAGATTGGAGTTGGAGGGTGGAGTTGGAGGGTGATGTTGAAGTTGGAGGGTGGAGTTGAAGGGTGGTGTTGGAGGGTGGAGGGTGGAGTTGGAGGGTGGAGTTGGAGTGTGGAGTTGGAGCTGGAAGGTGGAGTTGGAGTTGGAGGGTGGAGTTGGAGGGTGGAGTTGGAGGGTGGAGATGGAGGGTGGAGTTGGAGGGTGGAGTTGGAGGTTGGAGTTGAGGGTAGAGTTGGAGTTGGAGGGTGGTGTCGGAGGTGGAGTGGTGTTGGAGGGTGGGTGGAGTTGGAGGTTGGAGTGGAGTTGGAGGGTTGGGAGTTGGTGGGTGGGGTGGAGGGTGGAGGTGTGGAGTTGGAGGGTGTGTTGGAGGGTGGAGTGGAGGGTGGAGTTGAGTTGGAGGGGTGGAGTTGGAGTTGGTGGGTGGAGTTGGAGGGTGGAGTTGGAGTTGGAGGGTGGAGTTGGAGGGTGGAGTGGGAGGTTGGAGTTGGAGATTGGAGTTGGAGGGTGGGAGTCAGAGGTGGAGTTGGTGTTGGAGGGTGGAGTTGGAGGTTGGAGTTGGAGTTGGAGGGTGGAGTTGGAGGGTGGAGTTGAGTGTGGAGTTGGAGCTGGAGGGTGGAGTTGGAGTTGGAGGGGTGGAGTTGGAGGGTGGAGTTGGAGGTTGGAGTTGGAGGTTGGAGTTGGGAGGGTAGAGTTGGAGTTGGAGGGTGGTGTCGGAGGTGGAGTTGGTGTTGGAGGGTGGAGTTGGAGGTTGGAGTTGGAGTTGGAGTTGGAGGGTGGAGTTGGAGGGTGAAGTTGAAGTGTGAGGGTGGAGTTGGAGGGTGGAGTTGGAGGGTGGGAGGGTGTAGTTGGAGGGTGGGAGTTGTAGGGTGGAGTTGGAGTTCGAGTTGGAGGTTGGAGTTTTAGGTGGAGATGGAGGGTGGAGTTGGGGGTGGAGTTGGAGTTGGAGGGTGGAGTTGGAGGGTGGAGTTGGAGCTGGAGTTGGAGGGTGGAGTTGGAGGGTGGAGGTGGATTGTGGCAGTTGGAGGTTGGAGTTGGAGGGTGGAGTTGGAGGGTGGAGTTGGGAGGGTGGAGTCGAGGTGGAGTTGGAGTTGGAGGGTGGAGTTGGAGTTGGAGGGTGGAGTTGGAGGGTGGAGTTGGAGTTGGAGTTGGAGGGTTGGAGTTGGAGGATGGAGTTGGAGTTGGAGGGTGGAGTTGGAGTTGGAGGGTGGAGTTGGAGTTGGAGTTGGAGGTTGGAGTTGGGACGGTGGAGTTGGAGTTGGAGTTGGAGGGTGGAGTTGGAGTTGGAGGGTGAAGTTGGAGGGTGGAGTTAGATGGTGGAGTTGGAGGGTGGAGTTGGAGGGTGGAGTTGAAGTTGGAGGGTGGAGTTGGAGTTGGAGGGGGAGATGGAGGGTGGAGTTGGAGGGTGATGTTGAAGTTGGAGGGTGGTGTTGGAGGGTGGAGGGTGGAGTTGGAGGGTGGAGTTGGAGTGTGGAGTTGGAGCTGGAAGGTGAGTTGGAGTTGGAGGGTGGAGTTGGAGGGTGGAGTTGGAGGGTGGAGTTGGAGGGTGGAGATGGAGGGTGGAGTTGGAGGGTGGAGTTGGAGGTTGGAGCTGGAGGTAGAGTGGAGTTGGAGGGTGGGTCGGAGGTGGAGTTGGTGTTGGAGGGTGGAGTTGGAGTGGAGGGTGGAGTTGGAGGGTGGAGTTGGAGTTGGAGTTGGAGTTGGAGGGGTGGAGTTGGAGGGAGGAGATGGAGTTGGAGTTGGAGGGTGGAGTTGGAGTTGGAGGGTGGAGGGTGGAGTTGGAGGGTGGAGTTGGAGGGTGGAGATGGAGTTGGAGGGTGGAGTTGGAATTGGAGTTGGAGGGTGGAGTTGGGAGGTGGAGTTAGATTTGGATGGAGTTGGAGGGTGGAGTTGGAGTTGGAGGGTGGAGTTGGAGGGTGGAGTTGTAGGGTGAGGGAGTTGGAGGGTGGGGTTGGAGGGTGGAGTTGGAGGGTGGAGTTGGTGGGTGAAGTTGGAGGGTGGAGTTGGAGGTGGAGGTGGAGTTGGAGGGTTGGAGTCAGAGGTGGAGTTGGAGTTGGAGGGTGGAGTTGGAGGGTAGAGTTGGAGGGTGGAGTTGGAGTTTGAGGATGGAG